>NW_008345884.1:4343767-4354539 GCF_000622305.1 Nannospalax galili
AAATATCTACAAACAATGTTGGATTGTTGAATTTTAGCTCTATAAGGTTCTTCACCTCAGATAGGGTTCTAAAGATGCTAGGGGGAATTGAGAGGCCAGAGGTAGGTGAGTATGAGGGTTTAAAATACTAACAGTCATTTAATTCTTAACTTTCCAGGAATCACATTGTGTGGACATAGTGTAGGACTTCAAACACATTGGTAAAGTAAGAAGCAAACACTGGTCATAATGATAATCAGTGTCTTTGACTTGCCCACCTGCCTCCTCCTCAAGTTTTAAGTGGCCCCAAGCAAATTGAAAACAGAAATGTACTGAACAGATAAATAATTTTGGCAGTGTTGATATACCTTGTGTGGTGAGGGTAGGCACATTTTGGTGATATTTTTATAATGGCTCTTGTCTGGCCTGGAAGTTCCATTCAAACACTCATGAAACACAGTTTATTATATGGTGACCAAAGTAATTATGAAATTAGGCTTTGCTAGTTTCTAGAAATTTATTCAGATATCTAAGCCTCTTCCTTTTGAATTTAAAATACAGAGCGAAGACTTTGCATTAAAATAAGAAGTATAAAAGCTGCCAGTCTCTGTAAATATTTCGTTCTTCAGATAGTCCCAAGTCCCAGAAATGAAACCTAGCGAATATTGACTGGATTCAGAAACCACCCTCTCAAGAAGAAACCTCTGGATTGCTTTGTCATTGCAGCGCCCTCTGCTGCTCCAGAGTGAGGCCTGCAAGATGGGCTGCCCACTTCCTTTCAGTTTTACAGGCCTCTGGAAACATGGCTGGAAAACATTATCCTCAACTGAACCATAGCCAGGAAAGTCTCAGGAGGGAATTCTTTCCTGACATAAAATTAAACCTGGCTTCAGTGTATCTGAAGGGGGAAAAGGAGGGAAACTTACTGTTGGTGTTTCTTGGCTTGTTTTTTTTTTTTTTTTTTTTTTTTTTTTTTTTTTTTTTTTTTTTTTCTGTTCTTAAAGCAACATTATTTTAAAAATCCGTAACAAAACCTGTCATCTGCCAACTCAGCCTGTCTCTCAACCTCTTTCAGTTCAGATTTTGCTGTCTGGCCCTAGTCTGTCCTTTTACTTTACTCAAAAAACAGTTTTAAATGAACAGCTTACCTGTGGGAACAGGTGGAGGGAGGCGTCTCTACCTCCCTTGGCAGGAAGCTGCTGCTACAAGTCCCACAAAGTTCCATGCATTGTGTCACTGATGATGTTGGTAGTAGCCACTGACCAACCAGGTCTCTAGGTAATTTGGTCAATGGATCTGAATCTCTTTGAGAAGTGATTCAGAAACAAGTGACCGTAGGCAATATATAGTCTGGGCCAACTGGATGTACTACTGAGTTAGAGTGGAAAATGTGGAAGGTGGGGCTGGAGGAGGCCTTTGCCTCTTTGTACTTGTGCTAGAGGATGCAATGAGATTATGTGAGCTGGTGCTGCTGGGAAGGTTGAAGGTTATTCACAAGGACTTATGTTATGTTGCATTAAAAAAATAAAATGATCTCTTCTAGGCCATCTGTGACCTGGTAGGGGAAACATTTCTTATATTTCAGACATATTTGCCTAGTGCTAGTTTGAGGTCACCTCTTTGTCTAGCATGATTTTATTTTCTGTCCATCAAAAACAATAGCTCAGAAACAGAGCTTGTTGATGGAACTAAAGGACTATAACAACAACAACAACAACAAAAACTGATGCCACTGCCCTGAGGAGCTTGTAGGGTACAGCCGTGGTCCCTTGTAGGTCCTCAGATGTTTGAGCTCAGCACCCTTTAAAATGGATTTTTAAGACCATAGAATTATCTTCAGGGTATCAAATGGGCAATCTGTACCCTGTGCAAACCAGAAAACAGCATGCCACTCACTTTACATATCTAGTGAGAGAGCGGCTAAGCTGATGCCCTCTAGCCAGATATGGAAGGGCCAGTGCCACACACTTCAAATAACCTGATTTAAAAAAATCACTTACAGGAGTGCTCAGCAGTTTGTCTTTTAGTTGATTCCAATATCCAATCAAGTTGATAACCAAGATTAATCACAAGCCTCACTACTTCTTGCCAACTTGACACTTTATCAAATCTGTACCATGCAGACCTTCCAAATGAAAACAGTAATAAGGTCATAATTCTACCAAACATGATATTAACTGTTCCACATCAATCACAAATGCATTATTACTTTCACAGAATAGGTGACAAAGTACCATAACTTAAAAATATAATAAAGATTTGCAATCCTTAATGACTGATATTATCAGATATTATTAGATATTATGCTACATTACATGATAAAGAAACAGAGGAAGAAAACACAAATATTTGCGTGACATGTATATATGCATTTTTGGGGAGGTCTTTTTGAGACAGGGTCTTCCTATAGCCCCAGCTGTCCTGGAACTCACTATGTAGACCAGGCTGCCCTTGAACTCACAGACATCTACCTGCCTCTGCCTCCTGAGTGCTGGGATTAAAGGCGTGCACCATGCCCGGCCATATATGCATTTTTAAAAGACAAAGTCTCACTATGCAGCCCTGACTAGCCTTGAACTCACACTCTGAGTACTGGAATTAAAGGTGTGCAGTACCATGCCTGGCTGCAGAAACATATTCTTAGCAAAAAAAAGATAGGAACATTCATAGCAATTACAATCTTTGTTCTTTTATAACTGGTCACATGGCCTTAGCTGGCTGTATTTCCTCTAGCTCAGTCTGTACTTCCTCCACCTTCAGAAAGTTCCTCAATGAGACTTGGTTCTTAACCTAGAGGGGTTACCCACATCTTCATTTGTGAAGGGTCTGGGCAATTTATCATCCTGCTTAGCTGAGTAGTTGTTTCCAATTGACCTTAATCACAGGACATGATAACACTGAGAGATACCCTAAAGGATCTCCTGAGCTCGGGACACACTCTTCCTTACCTCCATTGTGGAGAAGCACTGGAATTTTCTCAGTTATCTGGATCAGCCACCCCTCCTAATACCATAGCTATTGACTCAAGAACATCAAGAGCCCAAAGTGGCCAGAGGGAAGTCTTAACTTCCAGTTCAATGGAATGTTTGTTGTGTTTCCTGGCAGAAGTAATGTCTACTCTGAGACCAAAACTTCTAAGCCAGTAGAACATAACGCTGTGAGAACAGGAAGCAAACATTTTCTTAGTGGGTTACTAAAGGTGATGTTGAGAGGTGGTATTCCCATTTCCAGCACTTGATTCCTGGATCTGTGAATTTTGGTTATAGGAGAAACAATATCATATATTGGATGCTAATTCAGCGATAGATAGTGTTCTGGAGAACCTTGCCCTAGGCCTGCAGGCTATTGCCATTTAATTGATGCAACTGTGTAGCTATATTTGTGTCTTTAAAGGCTACCCCACCATTCTAATAAGCCAGCTGCTTCAGAATGGGGGAACATGGCAAGACCAGTGAACTCCATGAGCATGAGTCTATTGTTGCACTTCCTTGGCTGTGAAGTGAGTTCGCTGGTCAGAAGCACTGCTGCGTAGAATGCTGTGATTTATGTTGCTATGCTAAAATACCCTGACCACAAGTGATTTGGGGGAAGAAAGGGTTTATTCATCTTACAGTTCCAGTTTACAGTCCAGCATTGTGAGGAAGTGAAGGCAGAATCTCAAGCAGCTAGTCACATCACATCTACAATCAAGAGCAGGGAGAAATAAATGCACCCAAGCTGCCTGCTTGCTTGCTGCTTATACTCAACTAGCTTTTCTCACTCTTACACAGTTCAGGGCCCAGCCACTGAAATGATGCCACACACAGGGGGTTGGGTCTTTCTACGTCAGTTAATAATCAAGACAATCCCCTATAGACATACCCACAGGCCAACCTGATCTGGACAATTCCTCAGGCTCTCTTCTCAGATGAGTCTGGGTTGTGGCAAGTTGACAATTAAGAACTAATGAGCACAAATACCATGATGGTGGTAAGGCATTCTGTAAGACAATGGATGACAGTTTTGGCAGAGACAGTGTATGCAGGAAAGGCAAAGTCATAGCTATAATAAGTATCCATTTCTGTAAGGACAAAATGCTGTCTTTTCCATGATGGAAGTGGTCCAATGTAGTGAACCTGTCACCAGGTCATTGGCTGGTTACCCTGGGGAGTAGTGCCATATTAGGGGCTCAATGTTGGTCTCTTCTGTTGGCAGATTTGGCACTCAGCAATAGTTGTAGCCAGGTCAATGTTCATGGAAGTCCATGCATAACCTCCATCTGTCACGTTTATTCTTTCCCCACTGTATTATAATGCCACTTTTATCCTGAGTTGGGTAACTGTAGATATGTGGGATTTTGCATAAGCATTCTGTCCTGTTCCATGGGCCGCTTTCTTTAGCCACATACCACCACCATTATGTCTTCATTATTCTAGCTTTAGAATAGCCCTTGGTGACTATATTGGGCCATCATGGGTAAGGGGGCACCTCGCTCTTACAAGAATAAACACTTATTTTAGTGTCTGTATTTACATTTCCTGCATTTGCCATGCCTTTCACCAGGCCTGTCATCATCCCACGCCAGGACCATGTAATACTGCTTTTCTATTCCTCCATTCCAGATGCACTTTTACAGCAATAGAGAAGTCCAGTGGTGATACTGACCATTTGTATTTTGTTGCCTTCTTATTGGTGGTAGATTGGTTTATCGTTACTAACTCTTCCCTCTCCTTTCTATGAAGTGAGTGTGTATCCCTATGTATGGCCTTGGCACTCTCTCCATGCCTCCTGTGTTGGGAAGGTAAACTCTGTTCTGTTTCTGTCAGGCTTGACTACAATGGCTTATTTTGGCCAATGGACTATGAATAGCAGGTATGGTACATGGCCTATCTATAGCAGAAACTTAAAAAACAAAAAACCATGGAATGTTTCTGCCAATCCTCTTTCTTAGGAAACTTCTTGAGTCAGGGATACAGAATCATAAGAGAAAGCATGTGAAATAGTCACAGCAGCTGCTCAGAGGGATCAACATGTAACATGAACGAGAAACAAATTTAAGCCACCAAGATTTGGAATTTGCTTCTTATGACAGTAAAATTGACTAGTGGAAGTCCCTTTTACAGTGTAGCCCCATATGACACTTTCAGACTGGGACTACAACTAATTATGTTCCTTATATGCCAGATGGTTGTGAAGCATCTTCATCCTCTAGATTTTCTTTCTGCTCTTACTATTTCTAAGCCCAAATTGCCTAGCCTCTATCTTCCATAAAACTGACCTTAAAGATGTTTCCAGCTTGTTCAAAATCTCTCACATGAAACCTTTCATAAATTAAAAAAATATTGAATTTTTGTGATTTCCATACACTGCTTTTCATGTACCTCCCTTATTGTCCCCACCCAATTTAATGTACTCTATTACATATATAATAAAGCCTATAAAGTCTAATTTACGTCTTCAAATGTCCTTCAATGTGGCTCCATCTACTGAAGCCTGGTTAACCTACCAAGAGTCCCGTGCTTGAAAAAGATTGTCTTTGCCCCTCCCAGCTGCCATCTGTTGCCACAATTTCCTTAGGTGGGGGTGAAGCTTCTTACCTACTTCCTCATACCTAAGATGAAAATTCTTTTTTCTGGTTTGAGCTTGCATGGGACTTGTGTATGCTGTCACTATTGTTGTGAGTTCATATCAGTAACTGACCAGCTGCCTGAAAAACTGTTTCCCTGTGGTCATCCACCACCTCTGGCTCTTAAAATCTCCCTGCCTCCTCTTGGGAAATGACTTTTGAGCCTTGGGAGGCAGAAGTTTGATACAGGTATCCTATTCAGGGATAAGCAGTCTACAGTTTCTTGTTCTCTGTACATTGGCAAATTGTCGTTTTCTGTGTTAATCACCATCTTTTGTATAAGGAAACTTCTCTGGTGAGAACTGAGAGGTGCATTAATCTATGGGTATGACAACAACTCATTAAGAGTCAGGTTAGTATGATAAGTATTTAGTAGAAAACTAGTATTAGGTTCTTCCCTATGTCCGGTGACCTGTCTAGCCTCAGGTTCTTAAGCCTGATATCATTTGGGAAGAAGACACCTCAACTGGGAAATTTGTCTATTGAAATGGCCTCTTGGCATGTCTGTGGGGGCATTTTCTTGATTGTTGAGTTTTTCTTCTACAAGTTGATTTTGGTCACAATGCTTTATCACTGCAGTAGAAAGATTGTTATCATTCCCGTATTAAAGCAAGGAACAGGGCTAGAGAGATGGCTTAGCAGTTAAGAACACCGGTTATTCTTGCAGAGGACCTGGGCTCAATTCCCAGCACCCACATGGCAGCTAACAACTGTAACTCCAGTTGCAGGGGATCTGATGCCCCCTTCTGATGTCTGTGGGTATGGTGCATTTACATACTTGCTGACAAAACAAGCACAACACATAAAAAATAAATAAATAAACAAATAAAGCAGGGGACAAAGACCCAGAACGATTTAGGAGACTGTGTTATCCTTACTATAATGGAATGGGGCCAAAGTCCATCTTCTAAACTATCACGTGACATTCACTTTGGTATTCTCTAAGTATGTGAATCAGTGACTGTGGACTGCCTTTGAGAAAGCAAAAATCTGACAAACCTTTTTTTTTTTTTTGACTCTCAAATGCAAATCTGTTCTTTAGTTTGGGGGTGAGGGTTCCCTGTCTCACAAGGGCTGTCTGCACTGCATACAAGCTTATCCCCCATCTGTGGGTCAGGGGATAGAATTGCATTATTTTTGAAGCTGACTATTGTTCTAATAAAATGTCTTGAAATGTTATATGCATAAAACAGCTATTAGAAGCATTTCCCTAGACACCATGGGAACACACAGCTCTCATATGTTTACTTCTATAATCCATGACAGTTATTCCAGTTCTTCTTGCTGCTGGGTCTAATAGAGGAAAGGCTGTCAATCTTATGGTCTGTTATTTTAGGCTATCTCCCATAGTATTATGGATACATACCATTTTAACTCCTGAGAAATTTATCTTTTGGTCTTGCTTGTGGCCAGGTTTCCATTAGTGAGAAGTTGTGAAAGGACTTGCTGAGAGATGTGAATAAGGGTAGACTTAAACAGATAGTTGATATTTTGAAAAGAAACTTCAACCACATCCTACACCCCAAGAAACAAGTGAAAAGAAAACAGAAGGGTTTTTTGGGTTTTTTTCTAAGCAAGCATCATCTCCTATGTTCATATTAATCAAATACCCTTTCCTTTATGAGCTCTATTATATAATAAATACTAATATAAGCTTCTTTTCTACTACAGTGGATGAATATACATATAATGTGACAATATCAAAGAACTTTTTCAAGCTGTATTCCACCTGCAAAAGTTTTTTGCAATAAAAAACTGAAAGACGTAAATAATCCACCATAAAACAGACCCTCCATGATCCCTTTCACTAATTACTCTCTCCCTGGCCACAGTGTGTGGGATTTTACATTTCAGCTCAGGGTCAAGACTGGACAATGTGGTAGGACTGAGGATAAACTACCAGTCCTATGAACACTTTAAGTGGCTCAATAAACAACTTAGTCAATGGGCCTATAATCAAAAGACATTTTTCCTCCACTGCCACTTTGATTTGTTCAATAGGGACAGAAAATTTTTTGTTTGTTCTTTTCCTGGATTTAAAATAAACCTCTATTTTCAGGAATCCTGACAGTTCTGGTGATTCTCAAGTTATGAAATGAGATCCAAAATCACTTATATAGGAAAATATAGTCATGTTTCAGAAATTTAGGAAGTTCAGTCAGTACATAAATTAATGGTGCCCTTTATACTCAGAAATGAGCCTGGCCCTCCATGCCAGGGCTGGCCCCAGACATGCCTGCCTTTGCTACAAGGATGTGAGGAGCTGCCAGCTTCCTTCTTTATCATTCTTGCCATTCAATACCTTCCTGATTTGGGGCTGAAGGGGAGAGAGAGAGAGAGAGAGAGAGAGAGAGAGAGAGAGAGAGAGACAGAGAGAGAGAGACAGAGAGAGAGAGAATATATATATATCCCCCCCCCAGGGGAAAGGAAAAGCCTGCTTAATTTGTTTTGTTTCCTTTTGTTTATGTAGCTCAGGCTCACATCAAACTCATGATCCTCCTGCTTCAGTCTCCCAAGTGTGGAGATTGCAGGCGTGGGTTACGATGCCCAGTTTAATTATCTTGTCTATAGTTGACCTCTTGCTCTTAGAGTGTCACAGACATTTTCTTAGGACTCTCAACAGTGTCAAACTCTTCTGCTGCTACCGCCTGGGCCCTGTCATTGTTTAGAACACCTCTGAGCATCTCATTTTTTTGGTGTTGCATTTCATACACATTCTGTCCAGATGGGTCCCTTGTTCCTTATCATCTATCTATCATCTATCTATCTATCTATCTATCTATCTATCTATCTATCTATCTATCATCTATCTATCTATCATCTATCTATCATCTATCTATCTATCTATCTATCTATCTATCTATCTATCTATCATCTATCATCTATCTCTATCTATCTATCTATCTATCTATCTATCTATCTATCTATCTATCTATCTATCTATCTATCTATCTATCTATCTATCTATCTATCTATCTATCTATCTATCTATCTATCTATCTATCTATCTATCTATCTATCTATCTATCTATCTATCTATCTATCTATCTATCATCTATCTATCTATCATCTATCTATCATCTATCTATCTATCTATCTACTATCTATCTATCTATCTATCTATCTATCTATCTATCTATCTATCTATCTATCTATCTATCTATCTATCTATCTATCTATCTATCTATCTATCTATCTATCTATCTATCTATCTATCTATCTATCTATCTATCTATCTATCTATCTATCTATCTATCTATCTATCTATCTATCTATCTATCTATCTATCTATCTATCTATCTATCTATCTATCTATCTATCTATCTATCTATCTATCTATCTATCTATCTATCTATCTATCTATCTATCTATCTATCTATCTATCTATCTATCTATCTATCTATCTATCTATCTATCTATCTATCTATCTATCTATCTATCTATCTATCTATCTATCTATCTATCTATCTATCTATCTATCTATCTATCTATCTATCTATCTATCTATCTATCTATCTATCTATCTATCTATCTATCTATCTATCTATCTATCTATCTATCTATCTATCTATCTATCTATCTATCTATCTATCTATCTATCTATCTATCTATCTATCTATCTATCTATCTATCTATCTATCTATCTATCTATCTATCTATCTATCTATCTATCTATCTATCTATCTATCTATCTATCTATCTATCTATCTATCTATCTATCTATCTATCTATCTATCTATCTATCTATCTATCTATCTATCTATCTATCTATCTATCTATCTATCTATCTATCTATCTATCTATCTATCTATCTATCTATCTATCTATCTATCTATCTATCTATCTATCTATCTATCTATCTATCTATCTATCTATCTATCTATATATCATCTATCTATCATCATCTATCAATCATCTATCTGCATCTATCATCTATCTATCTATCATCTATCATCTATCCATTCATCCATCTGTTCATCATCATCTATCCATCCGTCCATCTATCATCCATCCATCCAACCAACCAACCAACCAACCAACCAACAAATCAACCAACCATCTATTTTTGAGTCAGGGTTTAGATCTCATTCTGTAGTCCAGCCTGGCATGGACAGAGACAGGTGATCCTCCTGTCTCTGTCTCTGTTTCCTGAGTATTGGGATTACAGGTGTGAAGCACCACATATAGTATAAAATTAAATTTTTTTAAATGGATACATGGAAATGTTAAAATTTTACTTTGCACATCCTCTTTTGCATATAAGATGGCTCCAGAGTAGCATTCCTTCCTGGGAGAATCAGAGTATCTTCTTGCCCAGGTACTACAGATTTTGACATGGAGTTGAAATGCATGAAGTTACTTCATATTTGAAGCAATCTCTGCTCCCATGGAAGCTCAGAGGGTCACTTGCTATGCTGTATAAACTTGCAGAGCTCCATATAACAAAAAGAGATTCTGCATGCTCTTCATGGAGGCCTCTCTCAGTAGACCTGAAAATGAATGTTAAGCCCCACCTTGGGGTAGGAACAGATCCACCTTTCTCCAACTCAAACTTTCTCATAAATCTTCCTTTTCACGTCTAGTGATATGGGAAAGTGACACAGAGTTACATAACTTGTTCTGATCTGAGTGATTTCTTTGGAAATTTACACCTCAAATTTATGTCTCTCCACTCACTTAAAACCTGTTTTTGACAGGCATCAGCTATGTGACATTTCGTACAATATTCTCTATTTCTTTTTGTATCTTCTCTGCAAATGTCCTTGTTCTTATGCTTTGTATTCTGGGAAGTACTATAACACATCACCTCTCCAGACCGTGGCCTTGCTTCATGCCCTTCATCACTTTTTCATTTCTCACTTGCCCCAAGCTCCCCCACTCCCTCCTAGTCCCCATCATATTTAGGATTCGGGACTGTCATTGCTTATAGTCTGACTCTGTCAAGAAGTGTAAGACCTTTTCTAATGCAATGTCATCATTTTCTTTCTCCACAGAGTATGAGGGTGTTTTACTATACTGCCAACTGATTCAGGGAATTGAGTGATTGGTTTGCCCTTCCTCCTCCCCCTCCTCTTCCTCCTCCCCCCTCCCCTTCTCCTCCTCCTTATCTTCTTCATCTTCCTCCTCCGTCTTCCAGGGTCTCCCTGTAGCCCCAGCTGGCCTGGAACTCATTATGTAGACTTGGTTG
>NW_008345884.1:4354577-4372430 GCF_000622305.1 Nannospalax galili
CTCCCTCCCTCCCTCCTCCTCCCCACCCCCTCCTTTTTTGTTAGCCAGAGCTTAATTGAAGCTGAGGATGACCTTGAATTTCTAATCCCCCTGCCCCTACTCTCAAGTGCTGGTTACAAGCATCTGCCACCATGCCCAGTTTATATAAATGCTGAGGATCTAACCTAAGACTTCCTGTGTATTAGGCAAGCACTCTCTGAACTGAGCTATATTCTCAGCCCCTTCTTCAACTCCCCCTCCCTTTAAAAAAAACAACAAAAAAAACCCAGTCTTTTTGGGAACTAAATGTTACAATCCATGTAACAACCAAATAAAAGTGAATAAATAGGGATAGTTAAGACTGAGACCAGAAGCCTCCTCCCCCCATCTCCCATCCCACCTGTGTTCACTGGAAGCTCCTTAGGCACTGGTAAAGAATTCTGCAGGGCGAGGTTTCCAAACCTCTACCTTAAAATATAAAGTGTTTTTTTCTTTTTTGATCTTTTTGAGACAGGGTGTCCCTGTAGCCCCCCAGCTGCCCTGGAACTCACTATGTAGACCAGTCTGGCCCCAATCTAACAGAGATCTGCCTGCCTCTGTCTCCCAAGTGTTGGGATTAAAGGCATGTGTCACTACACACAGCTACAAAGTGATTTTAAAAATAGGAGTTGAGTATGGGAGAGTGATGTTGGCAAAGACATATGCCTCCATAGTTCTCTAAAGTCAGAAGTCACAAGGCCTGGTCTGTTTTCTACTCTGTGTGAAATCCTATGGCTCTGGGCTTCTGAATGACTATTCCATGGAGGTCTTAGTGCCCCTTGGGATTCAGTTTTTTTATTTCTTCAAAACTCAGACTTCTGAAATGGAATCCCTATGGAGAAGCTCACATGAGCATGACCTCTTTTCTTTAAACTGGAACTCAAAAAACAATTCTAAAACCTTTATTCTGCAATATGTTGTGACATTTTAAGGCCATTCCCTATAACTTCTAAACCATATGGGAGCTGAGAGTTGGTTACTAACTACGTCCACAGGCTTTCAACTCTTGACTGCCAGCCAGTATGCTATTGCTTTGAATTTTCTAGAGAGCCAACATTTCTCTTATCTTTCTATGTCTATTTCCCCCTGTTGGAGTACTATGACACCATGCTACCTGAATCACCCGGCTAGGATGGAGGAGGGACCTGCCTTGCCCTGAGAGTGGGCACTGAAGCATTCTCTTACAGGCTTAAACAGGACATGGACAGACACATGGAATCAATAGTGGCAGCTACTCGAGGAGGAACTGGCCGGCTGATTCTGCTTTGCAGGTGAGCAGAAAGATTCTCGAAGAACAGAAAAAGAGAGTCCTAGGTTCCACAGGCGAGAAAGGGGCTCTTTTTCTCACCTGCCGTCTTCCTGGCTTGGAGATTCACAGCGTATTTGCTGTGTGGGACTCTTGGAAACTCCGCAGTGCATGGAACAAACTCAAGTGATTTTGGCAATCCGCACACTAGGCCTGATTATGGTGGGGGAGTCCTGGGCCCACAGAGGTTTGGACTGGTTGTTTTGCCTGAAGTTCATCCCCGGGGGGGTGGGAATGGGCTGGTGTGTTTTTCATACAGCCTGCTGCTCCTTAATTTTCAGCCATCTGAAGTGAACCAGCACTCTCTGCTTTGCTATGAGGAGGACAGCTCTCAGAAAGAATCTGCTCTGACTTACTTCCTTCGAATATCTGGAGTGGCGAGAACCTCCCATACCAACTGAAAAAGAAATTGTCTAAAATAACTCCTTAATTTAGAATCTATCCATTTTTACTTAAAATTTATTTCCAGGGGCTGAAGAGATGGTTCAGTGGTTAAGAACACTGGTTGTTCTTGCAGAAGACCCAGCACCCACATGGCAGTTAACAACTGTCCATAACTCCAGTCCCAGGGGATCCGACAGCCTCTTCTGACCTCCCCCGGCCTTGCATGACACTGGTGCACTTACCTACATGCAGGCAATACATGCATGCACATAAAAAATAAACAAATAAATAAATTAAAAAAAATTTATTTCCAAAGAATGCTAGACCGAAGGATTAGAATCTAATGTTTAATATTTAACAATTTGCATTTTCCATATTTTGTTGCAGTGCTATAGATCACACCGAGGGTTTTATGTGTGCTAGATAAGCACTCTAACAATGTGCTATATCTGTAGCCCAGTAAAATTCACATCTTGAGGCTGGAAAGGGAACATCAAAGCTGTGTCAACAGTCAGCTCCTCCCTCCACGAGCAGCCCCAGAACACTCCAGCCCTCTTTTCTTCTTTCCTGTTTTCATTTGTACTTACAGGCTCATTCATAAATATGTATTATTTTGCACAACAAATGATTGTTTTATGTGTTCGGTCTTAACTCCCTAACCATATATTTTTGGAGAATGATAACACATGCTACATTTTAAATCTGCTGGAAAATACTTTCTGGCTTAGTCCTTGGTCCAAGGCAAGAAAGTCTTGGCTTGGTTTTCAGTGATTGGCAGGTTGGTGATTATCAAGTGCATTGAACAACCTGATGGCTTAACTTTGGTTGGCTTCTGTCTGGTCTCTACTGAAGAGGGATAAATTACTATGCATTGTATGAAAATGCTTAGGAAGCTGCTGTCAACATTTATGGGAGATGAGTGTAGTCCCTTCAATTTAAATCTAATCTATGTTAAATAGGACTATAGCTTGTCCTTGTTTGCCAGTGAGGAAAAAGTTATTTTTGTGTCTACAGTATTTCTATTACAACCTAACATAAAGATTTTTACATTTAGAATATTCCAATCTTAGTTCTTTATAAACTATGAGTTTGAAAAATCTTTAAACTCTAAGGCTTACCTTAAAATATCTCTAAAACAGTGAAAAAAACAGGACTGGAGTCAAGCATCAGTGAACTAATGCTCAAGAAATGCTTGGCATATAAGGAGCAATTATTCCAACATTATCTTTAATGTATTGCAAATTGATGCACTGATAACTTTGTTGCTGTAAATGACTTTATAATTACAAATGATTATAATTGATTTTGTTTTGAAATGCAGTGAAATGGTTAAGCTTTGGAGTCATATAAATTTAACTTTTAATTCTGACTGCCTATATTTTATGTGGATTCAGGCAATTTGCTTCTTTTCCTATTTGTAATGTGGACCCAAGACCAGTGTCAGTGTTGTGCTTGTAACATTGTCAATAGCACGTTTTTATGTTGAGGTAACATAACAAAATTCTAAATTTGTCATAGTATCATGATGGTGGTAGGGCTAATGAGACAACCTTTTAAGGCTGTGCCACTGAGGATTCCTGTCAGAAAATCCTCAATGAGGAGAACTGAGGAGAGTTTAAGAAATTACAATAGCCAGATGTGGTGGTGCATGCCTTTAATCCCAGCACTTGGGAGGCAGAGGCAGGTGGATCTCTGAGAGTTTGAGGCCAGCCTGGTCTCCATAGTGAATCCAGGCCAGCTAGGGCTACAGGGGGACCCTGTCTCAAAAAGACCAAAAAAAATTCCAGTATAGGCTTGCAAGTCTGTAACAGAGGAAGCTTCAGGATGGCTAGTACTGTGTCTTTCTGCTGAGGCCATCCCCTCCCTGTCTATTGCTCTAAGACCAGGGGGTGCACATAGAAGGTGATGGCTAGAATCTGGGAGGAGAGAGCTTTGGAAGTGGGAGATGCTTCATGTAGCATTCTTATCAGTATCTCTGGGCACAGAATGAGGGATGGAAAGGGAATGATGGACTACACATAGAAGGTGATGGCTAGAATCTGGGAGGAGAGAGCTGTGGAAGTGGGAGATGCTTCATGTAGCATTTTTATCAGTATCTCTGGGCACAGAATGAGGGATGGAAAGGGAATGATGGACTTTGGAAACGACCTAGCATAGAAATCGTTGGCAAGGTGCTTGGTACAGTTAGTAGTGCTCCATGAATGTTTACAGCTCTGGCCTAAAATCTAAGTGATTTTTTGGGTCTTGAAAACTATAATCTATCTCTTTGTCTGTCCCAGGAGACCAAAACAATATGTGTTTTTATATGCCTAATGGAATCAAAGAGATTAAAATGTCAGTTCCCACCAATTCACCAGGGTTCACTAGAGTTTTCTAGTTCAGGAGATAGGGGCTGAGTTTCCTGATGGCCTGCTGACATTTCTGTCTTGTGTTAGAGAATAAATATGATGAAGAACTTTCATGACTATGATCCTATGCCTTGGCCTGCTCTTGTTCCGGCCTTGCCACCTAAATGTTCCTTGCCAAGAATAAAGTGACCATTGTATGAAAATGGGTTTCTAAACATTGGTACATCCTGATTTGATCTTCTCTTTACTCCTTCCTTTTTAAATTCAATTTTATTTCTGCTAAAATAAAAAAATAGCTTCATTTAAATACAAAGAAACTAACAGAAGTATCACCTCAATTTAGCTTTCTTGAACCACTGCTTAATTTCTGGCATACCGCTCTACAGTCCTCAAAAGCTACAAACACAAGCCAGAGAAGTATAAGAGTAGTAAACCTTTATTTCCATGCTTCTCAAAGGTGGCTGAGTTTGTTAATTTGTGGGGAATGGTCAAAGCCAAATTCCATATTCTCATCTGATCCCTCTGACTCTTCCTTGAACCTTGGCTATGGCTGCACCAGCAGCTGTGATTCCAGAGAGATCAGCCAAGAAGGCCTGGACCTTTTCAGCAAGTAGGAAGGTACAATCAGTCTCCACAGACAAAGCCAGAACCCACATGTACTTGTTGATGATAAAATGTAACACTGAGGCAACAATCAAGTAACCACCCGCAAGCAAACACTGGCACTGACCCTGACACTGAAGAAACCCTTTAGGAAGTGAGAATGCAGGGTTTCCTCTGTGATGTGTAACACTTTCAGAGTTGTAGAGGCAGTCATTGCCAAACACGGGGCGGGGGGGTGTATGTAGGAGGGGTGTTGATCAGCCCAAGGAGAAGGGGGGAGGGGGGTTCAATGTTGAGCAGTGTGGCTTTGCTACCTCCTACTTTGCCTCTTTACCAGAGGGTCCTTATCAGCTGCACATCACTCAGAATCTCAGGTGCTCCTGGAGATTTTTTGTGGTAATACTTAAAGCCTGGGTCTCAGACCAGTGCTCTGAGCTGGCACAGTGACTTCACATGGGGTGATGGCACCAGCACCAGTGGCAGCTGGCACTTTAGTCGTGGATCTCAGTGAGGTCCTGGTGAACGCAAAGCACACATTCTCCAGAGTATTAAGCAACAGTTTCTCCAGAGCTGGTTGTTTCCTAGACGCCCCTGGATGGCCTTGCATATCACGGTGTTCTTACTCATCAGCCCCTCAGCTGTCCCTGGGAGGGTGTGATGGTTTGAATGAAAATGTCCCCCATAGGCTCCAAGTATTTGGACATTTTGTCCCCAGATGGTGGCGCTGTTTGGGGAGGTTTTAGAAGGTGTGGCTATCATGGAGGAAGCACATCACTGGGGGTGGGCTTAGAGAGTTCTTAAGCCTTGCCAGAACTCCAGTCACTCTCTTGTTTCCTGTGCCTGCTTGAAGATGTGAGAGTTTAGCTTCCCGCTCCTCCTCTACCCACCTCTGTAGCCATGTCTTCCCTGCCATGATGGACTGTAATTCCCCTGGAACTGTGATCTCAAATAAACTCTTCTATAAATTGCTTGGGTCAGTGTTTCTATCACAGCAACAGAAAAGTGACTAATACAGAGGGACATGTGGATCTGCTGCATCTGCTTGGAGTCCACCATGTATGCTCTCATAATGAAACATTTTGAATAATCATTCAAAAGTTGGATGAGCTTAAGGAAGTAGTTGGACTTCCAGGTCTCCCTGGACATCTTTAAATGAGTGACATCTTTAAATCACATGGATTTAAGCATAACTTTTAAATAGAAGACACCAAAACCACAGTTTAAAATGCCACATTAGCATACCCCAGTGCCTACTCATGATTATCATTTAGTATCAAAAGTATCGTAGAATAATTTGTGCCAAACCATGCTCTTAAGTCTCCCTTTTCTACCATCTGCCTCTTCCTGAAAGGCTCTCTCTTACTTAATCATTCTAGCTTCCCCAGTATCATCTTGGTGCTGAGCTTTCAATCTCCAATCCACTTTACATGTACCATGGACTGTTCGCTTTCTCTCACTTCATCTGCTTTGGAATCAGACAAACTTGTGTACACAAACCAATCTTGTCAGCTCTTCCTTTAAACCACATCCACACGTTCATTGTCTTGGTTTGAACTCCATCATCTCATTTGAAGTAATCTGAGTTAGCAGTCTCTAAATGAGCCTCTTCTCCCACAGCGTAGTCACATTTCTCATATAGATGTTTGTAATGTAAACCAGATCAGTCAGATCACACAAAAATGTCGGCTCAAAACCCCAACTTCTTCTCAACTCACTCCAAGTCAAAGTCTCACTATGTCCTCTGACATTCCAATGTGATCTGTGCCCTTAGTTCCTCTGTTAACTGTCACCCCACCTCGTATTCCTTTGACCTTAATTTCTCTGCTCCAGTGACACTGGACTCCCTTGCTCTTGAAAGTGTTCCAGTTGCTGGACTTCCTCCCGTGAACGCACTCAGCATTCCCCACTGGGCAGGGTGTTCACATCTGCAGCTTCCTCATCTTGGTAGGCTCTCCTTTCCCCAGGTGTTCTGAATTTTCCTGCATTTTCATCAATCTTGCTTAAGAACTCTTGCTAGTTAAGGCCTTCCCTGACCATGTATATGAGTAGCATGCTAGCTTCACTTTTAATCTGCTTCCTTGGTTAAGTTATGTTTTTGATCATGGTATCATCACCTTACTTGGATTTACTCTCATTTCTTAGCCATAGTCTCCTTCCTCTGGTACACAAGCTCCAGGAGGTCTGGGACTATGTTTGTGATATTTGATGCTACACTCCCATTCCCACAGCTAGGGGAGTGAATGAACTAACTCATCCCTCAGGATTGTGAGAATGGTTAATGATTGATGGTTCTTTGAGACTTTCTGGTTTTTTTTTTATATAAACTGGGATCTGGAATCCTGTTAAGTGTTGATTTACTTTAGTTTCTATTGTCAATAAAAAGTGTTAATAAATAAAGCAATTTTGTGTTAATTTTTGTTTTTGAAGGAAATACAATATAAACTAAAATTTCCACAAATAAAATTTAGGATATAAACATTAGGACAATGAAGATTTCCACAAGAGATGCCATTTGGGAAAATGTCTGTCCTGGTGCTCGGAACACAGAGGAGGCTGAGCATCTGCCTGTTGCCTTCTTGCTATTCTTCTGGAGTCAGAGAAACTTCTGTTGACCTGAATTTGGGGGCAGAGTGTGACTTTTACAAAACCTGTTACTGGAGTTACATAGTTCTTCCAGTTCCCTTCAACAGAAGCCATTAGGATGAAATACATAAATAGGAATGTTGCTGTGGTGACATACAGGTTATTTCTGCAGAGTTCCCAAGTTTCCCCCATTATTTTTACAGCATAAATAACTCTTTAAATTGTTAAAATTGCATTTTCTCATTCGTGTGTTTGTGTGTATATGCATGCATATGCCACTGAGGACATGTGGAAATCAGAGGACAACTTTTGGGAATCAGTTCCTTCCTTCTACCATGTGGGTCCCGCGGAATCAAACAGGTAGTCAGACATGGAGGTAATACCTTTTATCTACTTACCCATCTCAGCAGCCCAACATACGCAATTCTTAAGTGTATGTCCTAAAGACTGACAGTATCTTCTTTATTTTTTCACACTTTTGTTTATTTATTTATTCATTATTATTATTATTTATTTATTTATTCAGAGAGGAGAGAGAGAGAGAGAGAGAGAGAGAGAGAGAGAAAACACATTTGGAACTCAGAGATTAACTTGAGGGAGTTGGTTCTCTCTTGCACTATTTGGTTTTTTTCCTGGACTTGAACTCAGGTAGTAGGCTTGGTGAGATGTCTTTATCCACTGAGCCATCTATCCAGCCCCAGAGTATCCTTTCAAATGATTTTATTAGCACTTAGTAGTTTTTCATAATACTGGTTCTCATTATGACATCTTCATACATGTATATAATGTGTTTTGAGCATGTTAATCCCCCCATTACCCTGATTATCTTTCAAAAATATTTTATTATTTTTATTTTATGTGTATGAGTGTTTTGCCTGCATGTATGGAAGTGCACCCATATTGCGCAATGCCTGCAGAAGTCAGAAGAAGGCATTGGATCCCCTGGAACTGGAGCTACAGATGGTTGCTAGCTGCCATGTAGGTCCTGGGCACCAAACCCAGGTCAATAGCAGCCAATACTCTTAACCTCTGAGTCATCTCTCCAGGCTCCTGGATATCTTTTTACATTCTATCATCTATCTATCTATCTATCTATCTATCTATCTATCTATCTATCTATCTATCATCTATCTATCATCTCTGTGAATACAGTAACTCTATTCCTGAAAACACAAAACACCTTTTTCCATTGAGCCTGAATTTCTGTGGCAGTTGCTATTTGGTGCCACTAGATGGTGTCTATCATCTATCATCTATCTAGAGTGCGTGTGTGTGTGTGTGTGTGTGTGTGTGTGTGTGTGTGTGTGTATGTATGTATGTATGTATTTATATAGAGTGTGTGTGTGTGTGTGTGTGTGTGTGTGTGTGTATGTATGTATGTATTTATACACTTGCCCTGGTGCATGTGTGGAGGTCAGAGGCAAATTTCAGGAGTTGTTTTTTTTCTTCCACCATGTGGGTCCTGGGGATTGAATTTGGATCATCAGGCTGGGTAGCAGGCACATTTATGGGATGAGCCATCTCACAGACCCCTAGTTATGTTATAATGATATAACACATTGTTTCTTAAACTGTAATCCAAAGTACTATCCATACAATATTGGTTGATTTCCTCCATGGATGTACCATGATTCAAATAAATCTGTAGAAGACTAAATAAAACAGACATTTAGATTCTAAAGTACAAATATTCATTTTAATTTTATACAACAATCCGTGTTGTAAGCCTTGTGCAGAGAAATCATGGAGATAGTATTTTCCAAACCTACTTCACCAGAGAATCTTATTTTATAGATTTCAGGTTGAACTGACAGATTTTGGAAGTTCAATGTACTTTAGAAAGATTGTATTTAATTTTCATATGACCCTTCAGTTGGGCTTCATTTTTCACATAAGAAATGAAGGTCTAAGCACTGGAACTGGACTTCTTCATGGGTTACAAAAGGTGAACTGAAATTAAGGCCTTTAAAAAATTAATTCTCATTCATTTGTACCACATTGACATTTGAATTAGTTTCCCAGGGTTGTAATATATCTTTCTTTTGTGTTGTAGCAGAATGTGGCAGCTGTATTAGTTTGTAAAGAAAAGACATTTATTTCTCACAATTCTGGAGGTCAGGAAGTCCAATAATAAAAGGCTACCATCTGGTGAAGAGCTTCCTGCCATACCATAGTGTGTTGGAAGACATCACATGGTAGGGATCACCTGAAGGAGCAAGAAGGCGAGACCAAGCGAACACGGGCAGCTCATTTATATAGCAGCGCCTCTCCTGTAGGAACATGACAATAATCCATTGTGCATCAGGATGCAGCCTTCTGAAAGTCCCACCTCCAAGTGCTGTCACAGTGACACTTAAACTTCAGCATGAAATTTGGAAGCACATTTAAATCACAGCACCATAATCAAGTTACCACAAATTGAAATGCTTAAGCAACAAAAATAATTTTCTCAGTTCTGGCGGCTCTGAGGGAAAAATCTTGTCTCTTTTTTTGCTTCTGGTGATTGGGCAATACTTGGATTTCTTTTCCTCCCTCCCTCCCTCCCTCCCTCCCTCCCTCTCTCCCTTCCTGCCTTGTTTTCTTGCCCTCCCTGCTTTTTCTCTATACACAGCTCTCTCTCTCTCTTCTCTCTCTCTCCCCTCTTTCTTTCTTCTTTCTTTCTCTCTTTCTTCTCTCTTTCCAGTGGGGGCTGACTGAACTCAGGGCCTTGAGCATCAAGCATGCTAACCATGCACTTCATCATTTAGTTCCACCTCTAACCCTATTTATTTTAATTCAATTCTTTTAATGAAAGCATAATTTAATTGATCAGTTGCAAAAACATTTTGGTATTGGTTGGATGATAGTTAAGTAAAATCAGAGAATTCCTTCCAAGTGTCCTAAGTTGACATACCATAATGTTAACAGTTGCCATTTGTCCATTTCTTAGGAGTTTAGTGTGTGCTATCTATTGTGGTGGTTTTTCTGTTTGTTTGCTTTGTTTTGTTTTTTGAGACAGGGTCTCCCTGTTGCCCCAGCTGGTCTGAAATCACTATGTAGACCAGGCTGCCCCCACTCTCACAGAAACCTGCTTACCTCTGCCTCTTGAGTGCTGAGACTAAAGGTATGCTCCTGGCTTGCTATTTTGTTCTATTTAAAAATTTATTTATTTTTATTTTATGTGTATGAGTGTATTGCCTGCCTGTATGTAAGTGCTCCCATGTCATGCCATGTTTGCAGAGATGAGAAGAGGACATTGGATTCCCCTGGAGCTGGAGTTACTGACAGTTGTTAGCTGCCATGTGGGTGCTGGGAACCGAACCAGGTCCTCTGCAAGAGCAGCCAGTGCTCTCAACTGCTGAGTCATCTCTCCAGCTCCACTATTATGTTTTATATTTTCTAACTGTATGTTTCTTACAGCAGTCCTGTGAAGTAAATACTTTTACTATTCCCAATTTAAACTAGAGGTAAAGTCACATAGCACATGGGTTTCAAAACCCAAACTTAAATTTGAACTTTTGGTTATAATGCCTTGAGTCAGAATTAAGAGTCAAACCTGTCTTAGGCTGTCCAAAGGATATTCTTACACTGAGCTCTTGTTTTAGAACCTTCCCAAGTTAACTGTTCCAACTGTATCTGAGAAGCCCCTTGATGGTATTTTTTAGTAGAAAAGACCAACACATGATTGTATAAGTGAATGTAGTTAACTGGAGGAGAAAGTGGTCATCACTACTTCTCTCATTCCTCTTCCTGAATCAGCTCCACTTCCCTTGAGATCCATCCATAATCCTCTCAAGTACTCGGGTAAGTACTTGAGTATAAAGAATTCACTTTGGATATAATGACTCAAATCAAAGGTCATTATTGTGGCACAAAGAAGAATTTATGAAAGGAGCTGGTTATTATTATTACTATTATTTTTGTCTTTTGGAGACAGGGTCTCCCTGTAGCCCCAGCTTTCCTGAAACTCACTATGTAGACCAGATGGGCCTTGAACTCACAAAGATCCACCTGCCTCCGCCTCCCGAGTGCTGGGATTAAAGGCATGTGCCACCACACTGCTGGTTATTATAACACTATCTGTCATCACAAGAGGCTTAAGTCTGACTCCCACTCAGCTTTTGATAAGTTTATAAAGTTGTGGTTCATATAAAAAATAGTAACTTTTATGTCAAACTCAAAACCTATGTAGGACTGGAGAAATGGTTCAGTGGTTAAGAGTGCTTCCTGCTCTTTCACAGGACTCAGGTTCAGTTCCAACTACCCACGTCAGGTCGCTTACAAGCACCTGTAGCTCCAGTTCCAGGGAATCCGTTGCCTTTTTTTGGCCTCTGTGGGCACTGCACACATGTGGTACAAATACAGTCAAGGAGGCACACACACATACATGAAAATAAAAATACATAGGAAAACCTTTGTAGCTGATCTATGCAGCTATGCAGCTGATTTTGTTCATTATCTTAACTCCTTTTCAAATTTTCAAGCATTACTATGCATACCATTATCTCCAGATAACATTTCTGCACATATACTCTTTTCTGATGTTCAGAATGAAATGTACTTCCCAAAAGTTACAAGTATTCATAATAATGTGGACTCATCTGTCACAAAAAATGAAAATCTGGAAACCAAAAGCAGTTCATATTTAAATAAATTAATTCATAAAATAAATACGGTAAGGTTATGAAATTCTGGGCATTCAGGAATGGTGTGTATGTCTTCTAAGCCAGAATGGCTCTCTATATTTAAGCAGATGGCATTGCTCCAAAGTCTGATGGGGAAATGAACAGTGCAGAACTGAGGTCCAGCCTAAGTCTCTGCAGTGCTCCCTGTGTCAGGACAGTGCTATGTCCTCTCACCCAAACACTGCTTATTTCCTAGGCCATATTCCCAAAGTGTTGAGACACCACAGGGGGGACGCCTTTCTTATTTATTCTCCTTCACATAAGCCTGCTGTGTGTGGACTTGGAGTCCTAAGCTTTGTAGATTGGAGCCCAATTTTTATTTTGTGAAATAATAGAATCGTCTTCATTCTCTCAGTTGAGAAATTGTCTCTGAACGTTTGTGAGCTTATTTCTTTTTCCTTACTTGAATCTACCAGAATTCCACACAGTGTTCTAGGTACATTGTGCCCATTGATACAAAGACGTTGCAGTTGTGATTTTATTTATTATTTTTATTTTATGTGTATGAGTGTATTGCCTGCATGTATGTAAGTGCATCCATGTCATGCAGTGCCCATGGAGGTCAGAAGAGGGCATCAGATACCCTGGAACTGGACTTATAGATGGTTATTAGCTGCCATGTGGGTGCTGGGAATCCAGCCTGAGCCCTCTGCAAGAGCAGCCAGTGCTCTTAACTGCTGAGCCATTTCTCAAGACTCCTGTAGTTATATATATTTTAAATTATTTTCAGAATTTCAAAGCTTTTAGGTCACACTAACCTTTTGAAGACCCATGATAAAACTACTACAAAGATGTACTATTCTATGTTAAGACTTTGCTGGTAAAATTTAATTCTAGAGTGCTGGCAGCTGTCCTCATAACTTTCTTCCTAGGGACTCTATACAACCCAGCTACCCCAGAACTGTTCACGCTTAACTTTATACTCAATGGGGAGAAGCTTCCTGAGCATCCAGCTAGCATGGAGGAAGGAAGAGGAAGGCAAGGAGATAGGGAAGAGGCGGAGGGAAAGGTAGAAGGCCCTCTACATTTATACTTAATTTATCTCAGGCCTTTTATCTAGCCATTTCTGAATTTAACTTCAAATGAAAGCAAAAGTTTTTCATTTAAGACAGTTTGAGATTGATTTTTTATCATTTTTTGGGGAAGTTTTTATATAAATAACTGTATCAAATTTCTTGTATGCAATTCCAGTACACTAGAAGTGAGGTGGCATCAGGAACAAACGCCTTAGTTAGGTTGTCTTAGGTACACTGTATGTTATACCACTGAAGTCTACAGCAGTTTGATCAATTGTATTGCTAACCACAAAAGCAGAAGTCAGAACATCAGGGTTGTATTTCCCTTTGACTTAAAAAGAAAGTATAAAAATTGAAATATACACACATGTTTATGTCTGTGTTTGTATACATGTATATATGTACACATACAATCTGTCAATATATGTAGATTGTGCAATGCTGTATTCAATCAACAGCAGATGATTAAAAATATTTTAAAAACCACATCTGTCCTGATAATGGCAGACTTTTCCTTGTCATTACTCTTAACCAAATGGGCACATCAATTTGTTACATAATTTTTCTTTGCAGTGTTGGACTTTCTGTATGTTAGGGAGATCCCTAACCACTGAGCTTTATCTCTAGTCCAATGTAGTATTTATAGTGCATTAGAAATTATATAAATCTACAGATTATTGTTACTGTCCAGGAGATTGCACACAGGTTATATGGAAATATTGCATAACTTTTTAATGGTTATTTGAGAATCCTTGCATTTTAGCATCTCTAAGATATTCCAATGGAACCAAGGAATAGCTAAATATCCATACATGTGGTTTATATATGTTTGTGTGGTACATGTATATTCAGCAGTGTGAAACAGAACTGACTGATTAGTGGCAAGGTGAGTTCAGCTCAGCTGTCTATTTTGAGTCAGTGCAAACAAGTTCAGTTAATTTGTAGTAGGAAAGTCAACTCTTTTTTTCTTTTCCAATTTCTTTTGAGAAAGGATCTCAGTATGTTGCTCAGGTTAGCCCTTAACTTGGTTATCCACCTGCTTTCTTAGTAGTTGGAATTACAAGTATGTACCACTGTGCTCAGCTTGGAAGTCAACTCTTAATGAAACATGGGCCCACACATAAATACTGAGAAATACCTTCTGCTTTTATCACAGATAAGGAGTTTGCAAAAGGACACCATTGGGGTTTTCTAAATTATTGGAAATTAAGTGGAGGGAGGAAAGAAGTAGCAGAAGATTAAGTTTCAAGCATCCTTCTCGGTTTAGTACCGTCAAGGGAAACATGTGGGCTTTAAAGCATAACTTACTTATTACACTTAATGCCCCAGGGCTGCATGAGTTTCTGTGAGATGACCCTAACTGCCTTAAAATCAAGTGGAGTGATCCTACTGTACAAGAGGATACAGTGGATGTCTATTTCCAGTTTCTGCCTATTGCTATGGCAACCTAGTGACATCATCATCATGGGCACATATATAGCAAGCTTAGTATGTTTTAGTGGCTTAACATCACTTATAGAGTAAGGCCTCAAAGTCTCCAGACTTCTAAGACTATATCTAATCAGATCTGAAGCTTGTCTACTACTAAGCGAATCTGTTGGCAGTTTCACAGGGACATCAGGTCAGTCAGTGCTACCCAGTTTTCAAACATGCTATTCCTTCTGCCAGGACCCCGTTTCCCAGTCCTTATTTGCTTAATGAACATCAATACCTTATTCATTTTCTCAGTCTCTTGCAAGTGTCTTTTAGATGAGGCGACTAAATCATCTTGACCAGAATTAATCACCTTGTCCTCTGTGGAGAATTTTACTTTGGGAAATAGCTTAAATGGCTATAGCTATAGGCCTTGGGGTCAGACTTTTGAATTAAATATTATTATTATTTTATTTATTATTTTTATTTAATGTATGTGAGTGTATTGCCTGCATGTATTAAGTGCACCCATGCTGTTCAATACCCGTGGATATCAGAAGAGAGCATCAGCTGCTCTGGGACTGGAGTTAGAGATGGTTGTTAGCTGCCATGTGGGTGCTGGGAATGGAACCCAGGTCCTCTGCAAGAGCAGCCAGTGCTCCTAACCACTGATCAATCTCCAGCTCCTAGGGTTAAATATTATTAATTCAACTTTTTTTTTTACACCTTTAGGATTTACTTTTATTATTTTTAAGTATGTGTATATGTGTCTATGTGTGGGTATGTGCACATGAGTGCAGGTACCTGTGGAGTACAGAAGACGGTGTTGAATCCCCTGGGGCTAGAGTTATAGTTGTTTGTGAGTTGCCCAACATAGGTTGTGGGAACTAAATTTCAGTCCTCTGCAAGAGCAGGAAGTCCTCTTAACTGTTAAACCATATCTCTACAGCACTCTACAATTTTTTTTTCTGTTTGGACACTAGGTCTTGCTATATAGCCCAGAGTGGCCTTGAACTTTTGATCATCCTGCCTTAGCCTTTAGAGTTAATTTTACCTCTTACTATCTGTAGGACTATATATACTTTTCTTTAAGTCTCAGTTTTCTCATCAATAAAATGGAAAAGCTAATATGAATATTCAATTAGATTACTGTGGAGATGAATTGATACACTCTGTGTGAGGTGACTGGTACATGTTTTCAACAAATCGTACAATTTTGTCTTCTAACTAAGGATGTTTATTGTCTGAGTGACCAGAGTTCCGCCCAGAACATAATTAGGCAATTTCCCAGACACTGAATGGCATCTGTTTTGTTTTCCTTTCTCAAATGTATAGGTCAGCCGCTCACAAAAGTGACTAGGGAAAAGAACTAAAAAATTTTCCAATTTCCTGAGAAAATAAATCTTGCCTTTCTATGCCAGGACTAAATGTTCTAATCAAATTGTCATCAAACAGTATTCTTTTTATTTGTAAACTTTTACTGAGTTTTCGATATTTCATACAGATCTTTTTTTTTTTTCTTTCGTAGTTTTGAGACAGGGCCTCCCTGTAGCTTCAGCTTGCCTGGAACTCACTATGCAGACCAGGGCAGCTTCAATCTCACAGAGATCTGCCTTCCTCTGCTTCCCAAATGCTGGGATTAAAGGCCAGTGCCACGACGCCTGACTCATACAGAACATCCTAATTAAACTAAATCACTTTTATACCCCCTTCCCAGTTACACCCTCCCAAAGCCCTCCATTGTAATTCATTCTGAAATTTGTCTTAAGGCCTACCATGTCAAATTAGTGTCCCCAGATGTCCCTCAGTGCAAATTCATCCACTGGGGTCTAGGTGGCCTATCTAGAGTCCCTCCCTGCAAGCAAATCATCTCTTCTTCACCCAGCAGTAATTAGCTGCCAATAATTCTTCAACTAAGATTGGGTCCTGATGCCCATTTCCACATTTCTGTACTGGGGTTTTGTCTGCTTGAATTTGCATTGATCTTGTGCATGCTAACACCATTGCTCTAGGTTCATATGAGCAAGATCCCAGGAGCTTGTGAGACTCTATTCCATATGGTCATGCACCTCGTCCCTGATTCTTACAATCTTTCCACCCCTTCTTCCACAATGGTCCTGAGCCCTGGGTGGGCAGAGTTTAATACAGGAGTCCTGTCCAAGGACCCACACTCTTCAGACTCTTACTTTCTATGCTTTGGCCATTAGTGACCTTTTGTTCTATGTTCCACTAGTGAGCCTTAGGTGTAAAGATTGCATTGTAGATGTGCCACTTGAGCTTGGGCAATTCACAGACAATGTGTGTGTGTGACCAGTTGTAGAACTCTGTAACAGTCTCTCTCTGTTGAAAAAGAAGTTTTTTGATGAGTGGTGACAGCATACTTGTCTGTAGATATGAGGATCAATATTTTGCACACACATAGTAAGGAATTACATTTGTCTAGGGTTGTGACAGCCTTGGGGTTTTCTGTAAGATCTATGACCTCCCCAGGTATGTGTGTTTGGTTATGTTTGTAGTATCACACATGAGTTTCCTCCTATTGAGTGTTTTTTTTTTTTTTTCGCTCTACCAGATTTTATTTAATATAAGTGCACTACAAAGCCACAGGTTATAAAAATCACTTGGGAATGGAAATCAGAGGGATATTGATTTCTTCGGCCTGTCCTTTATGTGAACAATTCCTCCTACTTTCAATCTCAATTTCACTCACATTTTTTCTTTTTTCTTCCCTCCATCCCTCTCTCTTTCCCTTTCTCTTGCCTTCACTATGCTCCTTAATACAGTTTCAAACATCATTTGAAAACTGGGAAATAGATAATTATTGACTTTTGGATCTTTCTCTTCAGCTGCGGGAAAACTTCACATTGCATTTATAAAAACATGGCAATTAAAATAATATCAAATGAAAAGTGGAAAATGATGGTCTGGTGCCAACGTTAAGTCACAAGTCCTATTTGTCATGGACAAGGTCAACTCAGATAGTTATATGGTAGAACATTGCCACTTTAAAGATTTATTTTATTTTTATTTCTGTGTATGTGTAGGGAAAGTACACGCATGTGCAAGTGCAGATGCCTGTATAGACCAGAAGAGGGCGTCAGTCTCCCTAGAGCAACCGGTGAATGTGAACTGGCTAAGATGGTGTTGAAAACTCAACTCAGATCATCTGTAAGAGCGGTGCACATTCTTAACCATTGAGCCATGGCCCCAAATATGATCATTTTAAAGTCAACATTTATATATATATAATATATATATTCAGCGTCAGTCTCCCTAGAGCAACCGGTGAATGTGAACTGGCTAAGATGGTGTTGAAAACTCAACTCAGATCATCTGTAAGAGCGGTGCACACTCTTAACCATTGAGCCATGGCCCCAAATATGATCATTTTAAAGTCAACATTTATATATATATAATATATATATTCAAGGAAACAGATAAATTAAGAAACCACCATAAATATGTTAGACCAGAATATTAATTGGTTGCTCTTGTTTCTTTTTAAGTTTATATACACT
>NW_008345884.1:4375859-4376990 GCF_000622305.1 Nannospalax galili
TACAAAATTTATCTACAAAAATATGTAGCCTTTCTATATACCAATAAAAAGCAATCAGAGAAAGAGTACATGGAAATACTCCCCTTCACAATAGCTGCAAAAAAACAAAATATCTCAGAACAAACCAGAGCAAAGACATTAAAGACCTCTACAATGAAAAATTTAAATCCTTATAGAAATAGATTGAGGAAGACATCAGAAAATGGAAGGACCTCCCATTATTATGGATTAGAAGAATTAATATTGTGAAAATGACCATCCTACCAAAAGCCATTTATAGATTCAATGCAATGCCAATCAAAATCCCCATGACATTTTTTCACAGAATTGGAAAAAAACCATTCTAAGATTCATATGGTAGCACAAAAGACCTTGGATAGCCAAAGCAACCCCGAGCACTAAGAGCAATGCTGGGGGTATTACTATACCAGATATTAAACTATTACAGAGCTATAGTCATAAAATCAACATGGTACTGGCACAAAAATAGACCCATAGATCAATGGAACAAAACTAAACACCCAGATATGAGTATATTAAATTTTAGCCACCTGATATTTGACAAAGAGGCCAAGAACATTCACTGGAGGAAAGACAACATGTTCAGCAAATGGTGCTGGCAAAACTGGATCTCTACCTGTAGAAGAATGAAATTGAACCCCTATCTTTTGCCTTGCACAAAAGTCAACTCCAAATGGATCAAAGACCTCAATGTGAAACCTAAAACTTTGAAACTGTTAGAAGAAAACATTGGCAATAATCTATAAGATATAAGTATAGGAAAGGATTTTCTAAACCGGACATCAGTTGCCCAGGAAATAAGGTCAAGAATCAACAAATAGGAACTCATTAAACTAAAAAGCTTCATAACATCAAAAAAAGCAACCAAGGAAGTGAAGAGAAAACCCACAGAATGGGAGAAAATCTTCACTAGTGACACATCTGACAGATGTTTAACATCCAGAATATAACACGAACTCAAACAAAGAATCAAGAAAGGAAGTAACCCAATTAAAAGATGGGCTAAGGAACTGGACAGAGAGTTCTCAAAAGAAGAAATAAGGATGGCTAAGAAGCATCTTAAAAGGTGTTCAACATCACTAGCAATTAGGGAAATGCAAATTAAAACTA
>NW_008345884.1:4377008-4390147 GCF_000622305.1 Nannospalax galili
CACTGGCTAAGATCAAGAGAACAAATGATATCAAATGTTGGAGAGGATGTGGGGAAAGGGGAACACTCATCCACTGCTGGTGGGATTGAAAACTTGTTCAACCCCTATGGAAAACAGTGTGGAGAACTCTTTAAAAACTACAAATGAACCTACCATTTGACCCAGTTATACTGCTCCTTGTCATATACCCAACGAACTCATCTTATTGCAGAGACACTTATACATTCATGTTTGTTGCTGCTCTTTTCACAATAGCTAAGAGATGGAAGCAACTTAAGTGTCCCTCTATTGATGAGTGGATAATGAAAATGTGGTTCATCTATACGATGGGGTTTTACTCAGCAGTAAAGAAGAAATCATGAAATTTGCAGGTAAATGGATGGAACTAGAAACTGTTATACTAAGTGAAGTAACACAGACTCAGGAAAAAAAAAAGATGTACGTTCTCCCTCATATGTGGCTCCTAGCACCAAATCCTTATGAGTATGTATCCAGACATAACTACAGGAACCAGGACAATGAAATGAAAAGGAACCAGGGAGGTGAAGAGAAAGAACCTGAGAGAGAAGAACAGTAGGAAACAGGCCTTAATAAGGGAGATATGGTTAAAATAGGAGATAGGGGGAAGAAAGGGGTTATACAAGGAACCTAGGGGATAAAGGGAAAGAAGGAGCTCAAGAGAGGTAGGACCATAGGAGAAGGGTATTAATGAGGGAGAAATGGGAAAAATGGGGACACCTTATAATGGGGAGCCATGGTAGAAGTGTTAGACAATGAGAGACATAAATAATGCCTAGCTAGTTTTAAAAAACCAGAGGGAACCATATTAGGCCAACAACATTCTGACAAATTATACCAGAGGGATCCATATTAGGACAACAACTTACTGACAAATTATACATACAACTAGATCAAAGAATGTAATATACATCTAGGCAAGGTTTATCTGAGAGCATTTTGTCTTTGCCCAAGCTCTATTTGCATGGCACATGGTAAGTAAAAGTACCAGACTGGTGGAGCTAACCTTCTTGGATGTTTAACAGCCATACTATGAGTCCTATCCTAATTTGAACAGAAGGACATAAAGGACAGTGTTTGCTCCTTTCCCTCCTAGGTCAACTAAGTTCCAGGGGACTATGAGCTTCTCTAAAAATGTCCTGTAACCGTGGTGAATCACCTGTCCTCTTAATCAAGGAGGCCATGGACACCCCCCCAGATGGACCTGAACCAGTGTCCAGTCTACAAAGAGGAGGGTCAACACAGAGGAAAAATTTCCTCCATGCTTCCAAGCGAAGCCAGACATGATCAAGCAGGACCTTTGACTTATATGGAACTGGTAAAAGAAAGAAGCCAAGGGCTCCTCCCAAGCCCATGTTACCCCTGAGGAACAGATCTTCAAACTACCTTAAGTGTAAAAGTAAATTGGTTTATCTGGACCAATTGTAGGGTCTTAAACACCCAAAAGGAAAGTATAACCAAAGATTAATCAGGTAAATATAATTTTTAAGAGTCCATATGTATAGATAAACTCTACATAACAAGAAACAATGCCAGACAGGAGATACCTTCCTTTGAGTTATTGGCCAGGGTGGCCCAAAAGACTCTCAGACAGGAACCCAGCATAGAACTGGGAAAATGAACAGCAGACCCCAATCTTATCTAAAGGAATATTGACAACTGATTGCTGCTAGATGAGGAGCAGCTGATCTTCCTAAAACAAGGATCTCTAGATAAGCTGACTAGATTTAGCAGACGGACAAACACTGGGGAATGGCTGGGGGTGCCAACAATACAGTGGACAGTAACAGGGATGACAGAGTATATGGGATCCACCAGGGGGCAGAGGAGGCTATGGGAGGGTGCCATTTGGGAAGTGGGTATATAGATAAATAAGATTGTGTGGGATGTTCTATGTGATACACACACACACACACACACACACACACACACACAAATAATAAATTAAGAATGAGTCCTATTTGAGGAAGCAGCATAAAAATTTACTTCATGTTAATTAGTAGAGGTGATAAACTTTACCATCGAAATCCACCTGATGACTTTATATCCATACTCAGGTACTAAGGATTCTAGTGTAACCAATTGTGACTAGTAATAATCAGATACATAGAGATTAAAGACACATGTGCAATCATCTAAGTGTTAGTAGCATTAAAAATGTAGGAAACATTTGAACATTTAAACATTTAAAATGAAATGGAGATCTTCTTTAAAGGGTAAAAACTCATTTAATTTTATGTCTTACAAGGTTTATATATTGTATAATCATATTAATTCAACTGTGAACCTAAAAATTTACAGCCGCTTTTGAAAGAGATGTATCCTTGCTCTGGAAATTGTTACTGAAAAATTTAAAGCTATAACGAAATGCTTCTTCTAATCATGTGGTTATTAAATAAAAATAATATTTAACAGAAAGAAAATGGAAAGATGGGGCTGGAGAGATGGCTCAGTGGCTGAGAGCACTGACTGCTCTTACAGAGGACCCGGGTTCGATTCCCAGCACCCACATGGTAGCTAACAACCATCCATGATCCCAGTTTCAAGGGATCTGACACCTTCTGCTGACCTCCCTTCTGCTGACCTCTGTGGGCATTTCATGACACAGGAGCACTTACACACATGCAGACAAGAAATTCATACATACAAAATATAAATAATGAAATATTAAAAAAAGGAAAATGGAAAGGTGAGCCACTATGAGATGATAAATCTTGAAAGATGCATGTCTACTATTGGACAACTTAGCAGATAGAGTTACAAAACAGGCAAAAGATATATGACTGTAGGTATGATCTATGAGAAACAAGCAAATGAAGAGAATGTTCACCATTATAAATAATTAAAATAGGACAAATAGATGGAATCAAATATGTTAGGTATTTACAAAGATGTGGAGCAATCAAATTATTTTTGTTTGTAGGAATAGGAAATAACAATTTTGTCAGTTTTGAAGGACAAACGTGAAGGGCAAACACTCATTTAACCATCCATACTAACAAATCTCTTTCTACGTAGTTTTGAAATGTAACTGAAAACATGCACAAAGTCTTCCGTGCACTATTCACCATGATTTTATTCACATTAGCCAAACCTACAAACAATCCAAGAAGTTATGATTTACTAAAATGCAGAGGATCAAACTACTGCTACACTGAGCAACATAGACAGATCACTATATCTTTATTCTAATACCATATTCCAGACAGAAAATATTGCATAATGGTATGATTCCATTAGTATAAAATTCTACAAAAAACAAAACAAAACAAAACCCAAAACTTGTAGCAATAGAGTCAGCCACTGGCCAGAGAGGGTTAGAGGTCATTCGGGAGTGGGAGCATAGGAGCCATGAAAATGTCTGCAGAGCATAGGAAGGTGACAGAACATTCTGTATCCCTACAATGGTCATAACCATCTAAGTGTACGCAGTTCCCAAAACTCATAAAATTGTACCTTTGTAACTAATGAATTTTACTGTATAAAATTATTTTTCCAAGAATCTAATCGATGTAAAATGGCAAATAAATCTTTAATTTAATGTGACTGTTGTAAGCCTATGTGGCACTCACTGCCACCTATTGGTATGAGTTGTACAGCAATATTATTTGTAATCTGCGCTGGTTAATGATATTAGCTAGTAATTAAGTGCTTACTGCATGTTTTGAGTGGCTTCTCAGTTTTTGCTAATTTAGTCTTTTTGTTTGTAGGAATAGGAAATAACAATTTTGGCAGTTTTGAAGGACAAATGTGAAGAGCAAACACTCATTTAACCATCCATCAACAACCCTGGGAAGGGACATAATAAAAGTCTGACTGTACACTGAGAAGTAAACATAGGAACGTTACACATGAAATATAATAAAATATGATTATCAGTCTCCCTGATGTAGGCCACATGTAAATAGTTCTGTAACTGTAGAGAGAGTGAGACTTGGCTTCATGGCCCTTTGTTGGAAGTGAAATTCTGAGTTTGGAAAGATAAGAAAGATTTGAAATCCTTGATAGGAAATACAGTTTCCTGAAGCTTTTACGACATTAGACAAGATGTTTTATGTCCTCATAACATGCCACTGCCTTACTGAAATGTTTTCATCAATAAAATGAAGTAGTCTCCTATAAACTTAAACCAGTTAAGACTTTGCCCACTGTAATCTGTAATTTTATACCAAAATAATTCTACAGTAATCTCTCACATTTGATATTAGATTCAGTAATGAAATTTAGGGAGTTTGAAAATTGAAGCCAAGTTTTCAAGGCACACGTTCTAGAATAATTCGTTCAAGTGCAGTTCTCAAATTCTTCCAGCAGATGACAATATAGTCATTGCGAACAATGTTTTGCCATCAAACTTAAAAACACAACAGCTTAGCCTTTTGGTCTTGTTTGGCTTGTCCTTTTTGTTACTGCTGTTGGTGATGAGTCCTTTAAGATTGTTAAAACAGTGCTATTCTAGATGTAACATCTTAATTATACTTTCGAACATTACGCTAGATATTGATTTCCTTAAATTCTAAGAATGCTTAACATGGTTAGAAGGTCTCAAAAGGGGTGATGGGAACTTGATCTTGAGCTTAGAAGTGAAAGCTGAGTCATAGGTGAGGAAGCACCCACAGTCACAGAAGTGATGGAACTGAGCAACTGACTGGCTACTTGGGGTTTGCAAGAAATGCCAGTTAAAAAGAACAGGGCATTCATATCTGATAAGGCAGGGGACCACCTAAAGCAATGTCAGAAGGCACAGGTTTCAGCTAAGGTTGTTTTTGGAGATGCCATGGTTCATTGATTTCCCATAACCATTGGCAGTTAAGTCTGCTGCTCACATGAGTACAAATTAACAGATGTGGGAACTGGAGAGATGGCTCAGTAGTTAAGAGCACTGGCTGCTTTTGTATAGGACCCAGGTTGGAAACCCAGCACCCACAAGGTGTCTAATAACCATCTGTAACTCCAATCCAGGGGATCCAATGCCCTCTTCTGACCTCTGCAGGCATGGCATACACATAATGCATTTATATACATGCAGGCAAAACACTTATATACATAAAACAAAACAAAACAAAAATTGAGATAGATATGGCTAGTCTTGGTAGTGCAGACCTGTAATCACAACTAACTAGTGGGAAGGCTGGGACTAGAGAACCAAAAGTTCAAAAAGTTCAAGGCCAGCCTGGAAAATGCAACCTGTCACAAAATGAAGAAATGAAAAAGAACTGGGGATATAGCTCAGTGGTAGAGTATTTCCTCGAATGTTTAAAGAGCTAGGTTCAATATCTGGGGGGGGAGAGGGAGAGAGAGAGAGAGAGAGAGAGAGAGAGAGAGAGAGTCGAGAAAGTTTCTCCAAAATATATGCAACTATGAAAAGCCCTTGAAATCATCAAACAGAATTTCCACATGAGCCTTGCATTTTAGGAGCCTCCAAGCAAGGAGGAATGAAAGAAGAGTAACACACATTTTGAAGAGTTTTAGGCAATTCGCTGAAATGAAGCCGTCAGGCTGTGAGGAGTGGTTGACCAAGCTGATGGAGGCAGAAGGATCATTAGTAGAAACAGTGGAGAAAATATGAAACAATGTGAAATCTCCTCTTAGAAGTATGGCAGGAGAGGGAAGGGGAGAACAGTCTGTAGATGGAGTAGACACAGGAAGCAGAGAGACCCTGATAGGACAGAGGCTCCAGCCCCTTGGTGTCTGCACTGAAGGAGCCATTTGAAATTATTCTAAAATTGTTTTCCTTTTTTTCTTAAATAACATTTAGATAATTTAATGAAGCTGCATAACTTCATTTACTAGCAGTTTTGTGGATGTAAGAATAAAATTAGACATATAATTTTAAGGCACATTTTGCAATATGTTTTTCTTTTTTTCTTTCTTTTCTTTTTCTTTTTAACCCCATGTCTGCTCAACTCCTGTCGTTTGCCTATGTCTACACTTTGGGACTAGGAGGGTTAATGATGCTAACCTACTCTGTTCTCAGTACCCAATATCTGAATTATGGCAAATGATAGGCCCAAGGGGATGTAGCTTCTATGACACAGTTTCTTTTGGGTTTTTTTGTGTGTGTATGTGTGTGTATGTGTGTGTGTGTGTGTGTATGAGTGTATTGCCTGCATGTATGTGAGTGCACAGAATCTTACAGAGTTCCAAATCCCATGACTAAGTTTCTTTTGGTTTTTTTTTTTGTGTGTGTATGTGTGTGTATGTGTGTGTGTGTGTGTGTGTGTGTATGAGTGTATTGCCTGCATGTATGTGAGTGCACCCGTGTCGTGCAATGCCACGGAGGTCAGAAGAGGGCTCGGATTCCCCTGGAACTGGAGTTAAGGACGGTTCGTATCCATGTGGGTGCTGGGAATCGAACCCAGGTCCTCTGCAAGAGCAGTCAGTGTTCTTAACCACTGAGCCATCTCTCCAGCCCCTCCATGACTAAGTTTTGATACATAAATTTGTTTTGCTGTCAAGGTTTGTACAAGGCTTTCCATTACATTCATTCTACTTGCCTCCATAAGATAAAGAAAAATCAATGGCTAGTGCTTTATCTGGCTGGCAGTTCGCTGAAATATAGAATTGGCCCCTTGCCCCTGGAGTTTTGGTTTCCTAGTGTCATTATTGTGGAAAATAACCTACAACGGCTGCCAGTTGAATCTGTCTGAGGAAAAAATAACTTCAGAGCATCAAACAACTGAGTCTGCAGTTAATAATAAACATACTGGTTTCATTAAAAACTAATAACAAGACAGAACTTTCAAATGCAGAGACAATGGAAAGTGGAGAAAAGACAGGAAAAGAACACTGGGGGGCGGGCGGTGGGGACGGGTCCCTAATGAAATGTCTGTTTTTTACAATATTGCTAAGCAGTTTGTTTATAAATTCATACATATTTGGTTTTGCCTTTAGTTCTTTGAAACTGAACCTTATCTGTCAAGAGTCATCAAGAATCATGGATTTAGGTTGCCCCAAAGAACAAATTTCAACATGAAAAGTTATGGATAACCAGTGAAGTTTCTGCTTTAGGTTTTAGGTGCTATCTGATGACATTCTTAGCTTTTGAATTGGTGGAGGCAGTCTGTTAATATATTTCAAAGGTTTTTGAGCTGATAGTTGAAAGGATGTTAGGTTAGGCACAAAATGCCCAAGATAATTTTGTCTCTAGATCTCTAACATTCCAGCTCTTCACAATCACGGAGTTCTAACTAGTCAGTCAGCTCCGTAGAATCTTTAACATCGGTGTGGCTATAATCTTGGAACCTCAATTCACAGTGTAGAAGGCATTAGGAATCAAAATGTTTAAATGACATGAGGAACATCAATCACAAAGCTGGTAGGTAGGGCTACTAACTGAAAAATAGCTTGTTTATTTGAGGCAAGGTTTCATTATGTAGCCTAGGCTAGCCTCAAACTTAGGATCTTCCTGCTCTTACTTCCTGAATAATTGCTGGAATTACAAGTGTGGCCCACCATGCCTGACCTGAAATCACAACTTCTGAGGGATACTTTCACATGCTACGTAACATGTTACTACTTGATGCGGACAAAGCAAGGGGCAATTTAAAGGCTCATTGAAAGAAGCGATTCTGCATTCTGGTGGTATTTCCTCTGTCCCTCAGACATTTTCATGTTTCCTTTTTGGGAAAGTTATATAGAGCTACAATGCATCAGAACCATGCTGTCCATAGAGGAAGAGGAGGGGAGCAATTTTTATTGAGTTTTTCCATTTCTCTTCTACTACACTAGTCTGAGGTCTCCACTAAGGAAATACCATTCTTATATGTCTAGGTTCTGCTTGGCTCATCAAGTGGCATTGGGGTAACCAGAGAAGTCACAGATCCTACAATACTACAGAGCAGGTATAATGCTCTTGTCTTGGCAGCTTCTATTGATGCCAGGTGTTTTTGGTGCCTCTGCAGCACATACCTGTCCCTGAAGCCAATCTGGCTAGCAAGGGATTTTAGAGCAAGTGGTCAGATGTGGGTGTTGGTTTCATGAACTAGGCTCATTGGGTTTCAGTGATGATAAAAATCTAATCTGTGGTCCCCAAATGTTGAAGACATATGTTTTCCTTTTTCCTTCAGTTTTCTTCATTCTGAAGAGCTTGGATATTTCTGCAGGGCACACTGTCTTTGTTTTTATGTACCAGCTCAGTAATCCCCATCATCCCAAGCATATATATTTTTAAATCCTTTGTGCCGTCACTATATATAACATTCTTTAAATGCAAGATAATGAGTTGGCTTTATGAATTTGAGATCTTCTCGGTATAAACCTGTATTGATTCAGGGTTCTCTAAAGGACAGAACTTATGGCAGGATTTCTTAATTTGGCTTATATAATATGGGCCAAGAAGTCCAACAATGGCTGTCTCACACTGGAGAGGCTGAGAACCCAGGAATTGCTCAGTCTATGAGGTTGGATGTCTTAGCAATCCTAATGTGGTACTGAAGGCCTGAAGAATTCCTGGAGATCTGCTTGCCTTCATTCTATGTTGGAAGACTGAAAAAGCTTGTTTTAATTTAAGTGAAGGAATGCAGCATCAAGAGGCTAGACAGGGACTTGACAGCAAGAGTAAAGGCAAGCAGACAAAAAGCAACTTTCCTTTTTCAGTGTTCTGTATCTGTACTGCCAATGGAAGGTGCTGCCCACATTTAGGGTGGATGCTCCCATTTCAGATAATTCAATCAAGAAAGTCCCTCACACAATCACCCAGAAGTTTGCATTGTAGTTGATTCCAGATCCAGTCAAGTCGACTGGATTAGTCATGACATAACTATTTTGGGTTATTACAAGCATTACATTTATTCAGATGAAAGTACAAATTGTAAAGTTCATTTCAGCTTGATGATATAGCTCAGTGGTAAGGTGCTTGCTTATATGGGTAAGGCCCTCAGGTTGATCACTAGCACTACAAAAAACAAACAAAAACAAAACAGCCATAAAAATTAAAAATTCTTTTGTTGTGATCATTGTGTTTTACTACATGGCCTGAAATTTTGATTTATTGCTTACATAAAACACACAAACCAATGAGTTTAGAATACTGCTGTGGTTTGCATTTGAAATGTCCCCAGTAGGCTCATGTGTTTGAACACTTGGTATGTAGCTGTGGTGCTGTTTGGGAAAGTTGTGAAATCTTTAAGAGGTGGCGCCTTGCGGGAGGAGGTGGGTCACTGAGGGCAGACCTTGAATCTTTATATCCAAGTTCTACTTACTGTTCACTGACTGCTTCCTGCATGCAGATGGAATGTGGCCAGGCAGTCTCTTACTCCTGACACGGTGCCTCCCCTGACTGCTGCCACGGCTTCCCTGTATGATCAACTATGTTGCTTTGCAACTGTAAGTCAAAATACACTCTTTTTCTCTTAAGATGCTTTTGTCTGGGTATTTTATTACAACAATGAGAAGTAACCAACATAGAAAAATTGGTACCAAGAAGAAAATAGGGATGTGGTCGTTATAAAACTTACCATGTGGTTCTTGAGCCTTTGGAACTTGTTATGTGGGAGGAATGCAGAAGAGTTTGGAACTTTGGGTTAGAAAGTCATAGCACGTTGGAAGCACAGCTTAGCGAATCATTCTAGTGGGAGCAAGTACTCTAAACTCATTGTCAATTTGATAGAATCTGGAATCATCTGGGAGAGGGGCCTCCGGGCATGCCAGTAGGTGATTACCTTGATTACATTAACTGAGGTGGGAAGACCTGCCCACCATTGGTAGCTCTGTTCCTTGGCTGGGTTCCTGGATTGAATAAACAAAGGAAGTCAGTTGAGCAGCAGCAAGCATTAATTGCACTGTTTCTGATTGTAGATATGATGTGATCAGCTGTTTCAAGCTACTGTCATGTTGACTTCCCCACCATGATGAACTATGTTATTAAACTCTGAACCAGGATAGACCCATTCTCCTTTAAGTTTTTTTTTTTTTGTCAGACTGTGTTATCACAGCACCAAGAAAAGAAACTCAGACAATTGCACAATTCCAGCAAGGATGGAAAACACTGGATGGTTCAAGAAGACAATGAGGTCCAAAAGATGCAATTCAGATAATAAGAATGACTTTACTTATTCTGGGACAGTCCTTTGATTCTGGTTTGCTCTCTAATAATTTTTAAACAAAGGGTTTTGTCTTCTTACAATGATAAGCTACCTTTTCCTAGCATAATAGTTTTCTCTATGAAAATCTCCAAGCAGTATATTTGGAAGCTCATGTCTGTAAAGGAAGACCTGGAAATATAAAGCTGATTTGACTCTTAATGTCATCACAAATACTTGAGCTGTATTCCTGTTAGCTCTTGTCATCAATAAGTATAACTTACCCAATGATTCTTGATAAAAAGTAGCACAAGCACCCCAAGGAGCTTGAAAATTCCACTCATAGTCATTGTAGTGAGGACCAGTATTCAGGCTTGAGTTGTATTCTCATTTTAACTGTATATTGCAATATGCAGACCAGACCCTGATTCTCTTGGCATGATTGTGATTGGACTGTGGTTTCTAGGGGAGACAGTCAACTACTCATGAATTAATTGGCTTTAAATGCTTCACTCTGGAACACTGGAAGGAGTATGGTATCAGGACATAAGATTTTGTTCCTGTCCTTATCACTTATTAACTGGTTGTATCAGAGTGTGATGTGATTTAAAAATCCAGAACCATAGTTCTCTTCTATGCAATGTGGAAGTACAAACTTAATACCCACAGGACTAGTATTGAAATACAAGGCCCACTGTTGATACACAGTAGGCTTACAATATGAACTCTGCTTCTACGCTTCCCTTCCTTCCTCTGTCCAGTATCTCAACCACCGCATTCCTATAGACTCAGTATCTTTACTCTGATTTCTTATGTGCATGCCTTTTAACTAATATATCCATGCTAGAAAAGCTACATATAGTTTCTCCTAACTGCCTAGCCTCTAGTGTAGAGAATACATTTGTGGTTAATAAGCTTTTCTCTGTTACAGTTAAAGAATATGAGATTCAAGTGGTTTTTCTGGGATCACACTGCAATGAGCATCTATTGTTATCTCTCTCTTTCTCTCTCTCATCATTGTTTGAAACAAGATTTTGCTCTGTAGTTCAAGATGGTCTGGAACATGTACACCAGGATGATCTTGAACTCATGGCAATCCCTGTGTCTTAGCATCTGGAATGCTGAGCTTAAAGACATGACCTTCCAGGTTCAGCTAGTCTCTTTATTCAAGCTCTTACTTCTAAACTAGTTTCCCTGAGCAATATTTTAGCAGTTAAAAGAAAGCCTTCTCTCATTTCTCTCTACATCACTTATGCATTGTCTCCTTAAGTAGCTTAAGTAGTCTAGGCTGATCTTCAACTTCCAATCCTCCTGTCTTAGCCTCCTAAGCGATGAAATTACAGTTGTATACCATTACACAGCATTCTCTCTCTCCCTCCTTCCTTCCTTCTCTCTCTTTCTCTCTTTCCTTTCTTGTCTTTTTGAGACAGGGTCTCCCTATAGCTCCAGTTGTCCTGGAACTTGCTATGTAGACCAGGTTAGACTTGATCTTACAGAGATCTGTCTGCCTTGACTTCTGCCCACCTCTGCCTCCTAAGTGCTATGATTCTCATTATTAATAACAAATAATGGCAAGATTTACAGTCACATGCTGCTTAGAAGGAAAGTCAATTAATGAACTGTAGAATTTGAGCCAACAGAGTCACAAACTACAATGATGTAAGTGTGAGAAAGAGAGAGAGAAAGAGAGAGAGAGAGAGAGAGAGGGAGAGAGAGAATACATGTGCATACATCTGCATGTGCACACATGTGTGTATATGTGCATACATGTGGAGGCCTGAAGTCAGTCTTGGGTTTCATTTCTCAGGCCCTGTAGACATTTTTATTTTTTAAGATTTAATTTATTCTTAATTGTGTGTGTCTATGTACGGGTATGTGCACATGTGAGTACAGGTGCCCACAGAGTCCTAAAGAGAGAGTCAGATTTCCAGGAGCTGAAGTTATAGGTGGTTGAGTCGCCCAATGTGAGTGCTGGAAACTGAACTCAGGTTTTCTACAAGAGTGATATAAACTCTCAACTACTGAGCCATCTTTCCAGCTACCTCCCCATGTACATTTTTCAAAGTCATCAAACAATAATTCATGTTTACTGAACACTTTTTCTGAACAAATACCTGCTTCATAAGAGCCCTCAACTTTGATTCTTTTTAGACAAATTTTCTTAGTCTAAAACTCGCCAATGATTACCAGAAATCTGCCTACATCTGCCTACCTAACACTGGGATTACAAGCATATGCCACCATGCATGGTTTTTTAAAAGTAGTTCTAGGAACTGAACTCAGGCCCTATGCTTTCATGACAAGAACATTACTGATTGAGCCCAATGACTTACTGTTTATGGATCAAATAGAAATTATCTCACCACTCAAAATATACCAAATATAGTATTAGAATCATTAGCTAGCATGAAATTAAAGTTTCTACACAGGAACAAACTGGAAATGATCACGCTTTATTCTTAAGCAGTCAAAATGACTATTAATAGAAAACAAATAAAATTATACCTCTACTATATAGATACATATAGTCACAATACCCTGTCCCTTTCCCTACATGAAGGCTTTGCTATAATGTTACTTATGTGTGCATTAAGTATCTTACTGGCACATCATCACAGCCTCCAGTAAAATAGGAGCTGGAAATAATGTATCTCACACTATAAAGATGATTTTTAACTCCTTCTGCTTCCCTGGGCCTGCTCGACCTGCAGGCCTCTCTCCCAGGGATCCAGACCCTAGGAGAAAGCCTGAGAGCATCTGATCCTCATATGACTTGGGCCTCAGTGGGAACTCCAGAGGACAAAACAATCTGGCCACTCCAATATAAAATCAAAAGAGAGAACTGGAAGCTTAGAGAAACCAGCTTTTCATGCCCAAAAAGTAAATCACAAAGACACATAAAGTTTACAAAAAGAAGCAGACCTAAACTTGAAGGCTTGAGTCTCACACAAGAATCAGAAACTACAAAAGAAATTCACATGTCAAAATCACAGAGAAAAAATGATGACATGAAAAACCAAAATAACATATCCCCACCAAGTACCAATACTCCTCTAGAGGAGTACAATGAGAGCCCCCTAGAGATAATGCAGGACATGGAAC
>NW_008345884.1:4390615-4392337 GCF_000622305.1 Nannospalax galili
AATGGCATGGACCAGATCTTCAACAGAATTGTGGAAGAAAATTTCCCAAACTTAAAGACATGCCCATACAAATACAAGAAGCATACAGAACACCAAACAGACAGCACCAGAAAAGAAACTCTCCACAGCACATCATAATAAAAAGACTACATGCACAAAACAAAGAGAAAATTCTGAAAGCTGCAAAAGAGAAACAACAAGTCACATATAAAGGAAAACCCATTAGGATCACAGCTGACTTTTCAATGCAAACTATGAAAGCCAGAAGAGCCTGGACCAAAGTATTCCCAGTGTTAAATGACCACAGATGCCAACCCAGATTACTATATCCAGCCAAAATGTCTATTATAGTTGAAGGGGAAAGAAAAATCTTCCATGACATAAATAGGCTGAAGGAATTCTTGACCACAAAACCAGCCCTACAGAGAGTTCTGGGAGCAATACAAAGAGCTGAAGAAAGGAATGACTATACCCAAGGGGTTGCAGAAAGAATTCCAACGAGGGTATAACACTGTAAAAGTACAGCTACAGCAAGAATATAAACAACAACAACAAAATGACAGGATTCAATACTCATGTTTCATTAATAACTTTAAATATTAATGGACTGAACTCCCCAGTCAAAAGACACAGACGAGGTGAATGCATTAAGGAAAAAAAACCCAATCTTTTTGTTGTCTGTAAGAAACTCATCTCATTTTCAAGGACAGACACTATCTTAAAGAGAAAGGATGGAAAAAAAATATACCAAGCAAATGGTACTAAGAAAAAAGCATGCATTGCAATTCTAATATCTGAAAAAATAGACTTTAAACTGAAACTATCAAAAAAGATAAAGAGGGCTACTTCATTCTGATCAAAGGAATAATAAATCAAGAAGATATTACAATCATGAACATATATTCACCAAACTGTGGTACACCCAACTTCATAAAAACAATACTACAGGACTTTAAGACCCAGATTAATCCCAACTAATTAACAGTCCTTAGGAGAAAGCCTGAAAGCATCTGATCCTCACCTGACTTGGACCTCTGTGGGAATTAAGACATCTGAATTAAACAATGCCATATATCAAATGGACTTAACAGACATCTATCAAGTATTCCAAAAAAGCAACAAAGGACATACTTTCTACTCAGCACCCCATGGAACCTTCTCCAAAATCAACCATATACTGGGGCACAAAACAAACCTCAACAAAGAAAAAGACTGAAATAATTCGATGCATTCTATCAGACCACAATGCAATAAAGCTTACAATCAACACTGGAAGAAGCCCTAATCACGAAATGAACACATGAGATTAAACAACACACTCCTGCATGATGAATAGGTCAAAGGAGAAATTAAGAAAGAAATACAAGCATTCCTGGAACTAAATAAAAAAGATAATACAACACAACAAAACCTCTGGGACATGTTGAAACTTCCTTGGAGGGAAGTTTATAGCTCTAAGTGCCTACATCAAAAAATCAGAAAGAACACAAATAAACGACTTAACATTGCAACTCAAGACACTTGAAAAGCAACAAAAAATGAAACCTAAACCCAGCAGACAAGAGGAAATAACAAAAAGGGCAGAAATTAATGAAATTGAAACAAAGAAAACAATACAAAGAATCAACAAATCCAAAAGCTGATTCTTTGAAAAGATAAACAAGATTGACTGACCACTAGCCCATTTAACCAAAAGAAAGAAAGAGCAAATTCAAATCAACA
>NW_008345884.1:4392472-4394435 GCF_000622305.1 Nannospalax galili
AGCTAAACCAGCCCAGGACTAGATGGATTTACAGCAGAATTCTATCAGACATTTAAAGAAGATCTGCATCCAATACTACTTAATTTATTCAAAAAAATAGAAATGGAGGGAAAACTTCAAAATTCCTCCTACGAAGCCAGCATCACTCTAATACCAAAGCCAGGTAACGATACAACCAAAAACGAAAACTATAGACCCATATCCTTAATGAACATAGATCCAAAAATTCTCAACAAGATACTTGCAAACTGCATACAGACACACATCAAAAAGATCATCTACCATGATCAATTTGGCTTTATCCCAGAGATGCAGGGATGGTTCAATATATGTAAGTTAATAAATGTCATAAATCATATAAGTGGGGTCAAAGACAAGAACCACGTGGTCATCTCAACAGATGCAGAGAAGGGCTTTGACAGAATTCGATGTGCATTTATGTTCAAAGTCCTAGAGGGAATTGGACTGGAGGGAACATACCTCAACATGATTAAAGCCATATGTAACAAATCCACAGCCAATATCATTCTAAATGGAGAAAAACTGGAAGCATTTCCACTGAAATCAGGAACCAGACAAGGCTGTTCACTCTCTCCTCTTCTCTTTAACATAGTGCTTAAAACTCTTGCAAGAGCAATAAGACAAGAGCAGGAAATTAAAGGAAGGAGTAATAATTTGAAAAAAAAGATCAAATTATCCCTTTTTGCAGATGATATGATATTATACCTGAGATGCCCCAAAAATTCCACCAGAAAACTCCTAGAAATTATTAACAAGTTTAGTAAAATGGCAGGATATAATATTAACCTACAAAAGTCTGTAGCCTTCCTATATACCAATAACAAGCAATCAGAGAAAGAGCACATGGAATCACTCCCCTTCACAATAGCTGCAAAAAAACATGTTGGAATAAACCTGACCAAAGACATTAAAGTGCTCTACAATGAAAATTTTAAATCATTAAAGAAAGAGATTGAGGAAGACATCAGAAGATGGAAGGACCTCCCATGCTTATGGATTGGAAGAATTAATATTGTGAAAATGACCATCCTACCTATAGTCATTTATAGATTCAATGCAATGCCAATGAAAATCCCCATGACATTTTTCACAGAATTGGAAAAAACTATCCTAATATTCACATAGAACCACAAAGATCTCGGATAGCCAAAGCAATGTTTAGCACTAAGAGCAATGCCGGGGGGATTCCTATACCAGATTTTTAAGCTGTATTACAGAGCTATAGTCATAAAAACAACATGGTACTGGCACAAAAATAGACCCATAGATCAATGGAACAAAATTGAAGATCCAAATATGAATAAATGCAATTTCAGCCACCTGATATTGTCAAAGGGGCCAAGAATATTCACTGGAGGAAAGACAGTCTGTTCAGCAAATGGTGCAGGCAAAACTGGATCTCTACCTGTAGAAGAATGAAACTAAACCCCTATCTTTCACCTTGCACAAAAGTCAATTACAAATGGAGCAATGACCTCAAAGTAAAGCCTCAAACTCTGAAACTGTTAGAAGAAAACATTGGAACAAACCTACAAGATATAGGTGTAGAAAAGGATTTTCTAAACCTGACATCAATTGCTCAGGAAACAAGGTCAAGAATTAACAAATGGGAACTCATTAAACTAAAAAGCTTCTGTACATCAAAGGAGGCAACCAGGGAAGCGATCAGAAAACCCACAGAATGGGAGAAAATCTTCACCAGTGACACATCTGACAGAGGTTTAATATCCAGAAAATATAACAAACTCAAAAAACAGAGAATCAAGACAAGAAGTAACCCAGTTAAAAGATGGGCTAAGGAGCTTAACAGAATTCTCAAAAGCAGACGTGAAGATGGCTATGAAGCATCTTAAAACATGTTCAACGTCACTAATAATTAGGGAAATGCAGTATAAAACCACTTTAAGATTTCATCTTACCCCAGTCAGACTGGCTAAGATCA
>NW_008345884.1:4394611-4396436 GCF_000622305.1 Nannospalax galili
TCCTTGGCATATACCCAAAGGACTCATCCTATTGTAGAGACACTTGTACAACCATGTTTGTTGCTGCTTTTTTCACAATCGCTGAAACATGGAAGCTATCTAAGTGTCCCTCAACTGATGAGTGTTCAACAAAAATGTGGTATATTTACACGATGGAGTTTTACTCAGCAGTAAAGAAAGATGAAATAATAAAATTTTCAGATAAATCGATGGAACTAGAAACTGTCATACTAAGTGAAGTAACAGACTCAGAAAAAAGGACATGTGTTCTCCCTTATATGTGGATCCTAGCACCAAATCCTTATAATTGAGAATGTATCCAGACATAACTTCAGGAACTGGGATAGTGAAAAGCAACCAGGGAGGTAAAGGACAAGAAAGAATCTGAAAGAGAAGAACAGTAGGAAACAGGCCTTAACAAGGAAGATGTGGATAAAAATGTGGTTATTTTAAGGGGAGGGGTAGAGGGAGGTTTATACAAGGAACCTAGAGGATAAAGGGAAAGAAGGAGCTCAAGCAAGGTGGGACCATAGGAGAAGGGTATTATTAAGGGAGAAATGGAAAAATGGGGGCACTTTAAATAGGGAAACCATGGAGGAAGGGTTAGACAATGCAAGACATAAATAATGCCTAGCTAGTTTTTAAAAAAACCAGAGGGAACCATATTAGACCAACATCCTACTGACAAATTATACATACAACTAGCTCAAGGAATATAATATGTGTCCACTGGTCTTTTTCCAAGATTTATCTATACAGCACACACTAATTAAAAGTATCAGAGTGGTGGAACTAACCTTCTTGGATGTTTAACAGACATATTTTGAGGCCTATAATAATTTGTTTAGAGGCACATAAAGGACAGTTTTTGCTCCTTGCCCTCTTAGGTCGACTAGTTCCAGGGGACTATGAGCATCTCTCAAAATGCCCTGTAATTGTGGTGGGTCACTTGTCCTCTTGAACAAAAAGACCCCACCAGATGTAATTGAACCAGTGTCCAGTCTACAAAGAGGAGGGTCAACACAGAGCAATCACTTTCTCCATGCTTCCAAGTGAAGCCAGCCATGGTTGAGTAGGACGTTTGACTTATCTTCACACAGGCAGAGCTGGTAAAAGAACGGAGCCAGGGGGCTCCTTCCAAGCCCATGTGACCCCTGAGGAACAGATCCTCAAATGGCCTTGAGAGTAAAAATAAATTGGTTATCTGGGCTAACTGTATGGCCTTAAACACCCAAAAGGAAAGTATAACAAGATATTAAAGAGGCCAATATAATTTTCTAAGAGTCCATATGTATAGCTAAAGGCTACATAACAATCAACAATGCCAGTTGTTGGCCAGGGTGGCCAAAGGGACTCCTAGATAGTAGCCCAGCACAGAGCTGGGAAAGTGAATAGTAGACCCAAATCTTATCTAAAGGAGTACTGACAACTGATTGCTTCTATATGAGGAACAGCTGACCTTCTTACAACAAAGACCTCTAGATAGGCTGACTAGATTCACCAAATGGACAAGTAGTGGGGAATGGCTAGGGGTGCCGACAGCAAAGGAGATAGTAGCAGGGATATCAGAGTATAAGGGCTCTAGTGTGGGGAGGGAGGCCATTGGAGGGTGCCACCTGGGAAGTGGGTGTATTGTTGAAGAAGATGGTTTGGGATGTTCTGCGTGATATATACACATAAAAAATACACATTTTAAAAATTGTATTATATTTGAAGATGAAGCATGGAAACTTACATCATGTTAATTGGTAGAGGTGATAAACATTACCATTGAAATCTACCCGATGACTTTATAGACATACACAGGCACCAAGGATCCAAGTGC
>NW_008345884.1:4396633-4407367 GCF_000622305.1 Nannospalax galili
GAGATCTTTTTTAAAGGTTAAAATCAATCAATTTTATGTCTTACAGGGGTCATACTGAGTTCAATATTGTATAACTGTATTAACGCAACTGTGAACCTAGAAACTCACAGCCACTTGTGAAAGAGATGCATTCTTGCTCTGGAGTGTATTACTGAATATGTTAAAGCTGTAATGAAATGTTTCTTCTAATTATGTAGTTATTAAAAATTTTAAAAAGATGGTTTTCAGAAGTATAAACTATTCTACCTTAAATAAGGCCAGATATCCACTGTAAAAGATGTAATAGGTTAATTTTCTTCCATCTGTCCTATTTTTTACCAAGTATAACCCTCCTCCCACCCCTTTTGCAAAAGTGGAAGAATTTATATGTATATGTGTATATATATATGTGTGTGTGCATATATGCAAAAATCACTTGAATGAACACAGATTAGCTGAGTTTTTAGAAATTACACACATATGTGTGTGTGTAATTCATGTTATAAACATCCTTTCAAGGCAGATAAGCAAGCATCTGTGTTAACTGTGCATGTCACCATGTTAGAAATGGCTATTTATAATTTGTAATTTAGTTTCTTAGCAGAATGATTTCATGAAGAAAATCTAAATTATGTTAGTGAAAAATTTAGATTTTTAACTAAAAACCTGATAAATAATAGCCATGTAATAAAGGGCTGTAATACTGCTATTCCTCAGTCCTTCCTGAAGGAGCAAGGGCGCCTTCATAAAACTGTAAAAAATGATTTCCAATTTTCATGAGCAAAATCTTTAAGATAAAAATGTAAAAGGACCTATGCCAATACACACGATGGGAGAGCAAAACCTTTAAATTAAATTGGAAACTAAGATCAATAAATATGTTTAAAATTTTTTGAGGAACCTCCAAACTGATTTCCATAATGCCAGTATTAATTTGCACTTTCACCATCAGTGAATAAAGTTTCCTTTTTCTCCATGGTCTCGCCAACATTTGTTGTCAGGTTTCTTCATGATTGCCATTCTGACTCGGATGAGGTGGTATCTCAAAGTAGTTTTAATTTGTGTTTCCCTGATGACTAAGGATGTTGACCCCTTTTTAAAATAGTTATGGCTATTTGTGTTTCTTTTTTGAAAGTTGTCTATTCATCAGCTCATTTATGATTGATAATTTCCTTGGAGTTCTTTATTTCTTCTTTTTCCTCTACCCATTTATTGATTTCCTCAGAGTTCTTTATTTCCTCTGCAGTTCTTTGCAAATTCTGGGTAATAGCCTCTTGTCTGAAATATCAAGATTGTCTTCTATTCTGTGGGTTGTCTCGTGTGTTCTGCTGACAGTTTCTTTTGCTGTGCAGAAAACTTTTAGTTTCATATAGCTCCATCTGTTGATATCCAGAGCTTGTTCTTACACTATTTAAGTTTTGTTTAGAAAGTTCTTGTCTACCCCTAAGATTACACAGCCTATTGCCACAGCCCTTGATTGCCTCTCAGAACTTGAAGTTAAGACCCTATTACTGAAGACATGCCATACTTCAGATACAAGATTTGGAACAGTGGATCTAGAACTGACCTGGAAACCACCTCCCTACCCTGAAGGCTAGATCTCATAGCTTTAGAGAGTACTAAGCAAGCTGGTAATCAATCAGTGGTCCAACACCAGCTTTAAGGCATAAAAACCACATCAATGACCAGTACCGCAAATGACATTGATGTAATAGTAGCACTTTTAAAAATATTTTATTATTCTTATTTTATGTGTATGAGTCTATTGCCTGAATGTATGTTAGTGTACCCGTGTTGTGCAATGCTTCAGAGGTCAGAAGAGGGCTTTGAATTCCCCTGGAACTGGAGTTAAGGATGATTTGTAGCCACCATGTGAGCTCTGGGAATCGAACCCAGGTCCTCTGCAAGAGCAGTCAGTGCTCTTAACCGCTGAGCCATCTCTCTAGCCCCCAGTAGTGGCACTTTTATCTTGAGAGTAATCAACAGTTCCATAATTGGACTTAAAGCCCACCTAATGGGAGGAAACTCATGTGTGGTACTGTAAACCTAGCCAAAGACACAGGGGAGAGGTCATGGATCTTAGAGAAAACCACAGGATGTCATAGCCCTAGACAAATGTAATTTTTTACTATGGGAAAAATATGGATCCTTATATTTACAGACGAGTATCCCAGTCAGCACTCATCAAAGAAGCTTCTTTTGCAACAGACAGAGATTATTATAGAATTCCACAACTGGTCATACACAGGTTGTCTGTAATTTGCCCAAGCCTCAGTGGCACATCTATAATGCAACCTCTATACCTAAAGCTCATGGAACATAGAACAAGGGATAAAGAGAAGAGTAACACATCTCTTAATTCTCATCAATGAAGCTCCCTCTTGCAACAGAGGGCCAAGGGCACAAAAGATCACAAATGGCCCATGTGCTGCACAGTGTGGGTCCTTGGACAGGATTCCTATATTACTTCTGGGACTTTGCTCATATGAGCCCTACAGCAATGTTGTCTGCATGCACAACATCCATGCAAACTCAAGCAGCCAAAAACCCAGAACAGAACTATGGAAATAGGTAGCAAGTCCCAATCATTAAGATGTTATGTATGAAATACACAAAAATTCAATAAAATATTTACAAGGAAACCTTATTATATAGGCCTTAACATATATGACAGAATGCATGAAATCTAGTGAGAGGGAATTGGGGAAGTGTGAATGGAGGAGGGGGATCTAAATATATTTAAGATTTATTATATGAAATACACAAAAATTCTGTTAAAATATACACAAAAAAAGAAAAAAAATAGGAAAGTTCTTGCCTACCCCAATGTCAAAAGAATATGCCCTACATTCTCATTCAGAAGTTTCAACATTCAGATTTTACATGAAGGTACTGGATTTTTGTAGATGGTGAAAGATGCTGATCTAATTTCAACCTTTTTCAGGTAGACGTCCAGTTTTTCCAGCACCATTTGTTTAATAAGTAATCTCTTTTCCAACGCTCAGTTTGTTTCCTTTGTCTAAAAATAAGTGGGCATAGCTTTGCCATTTTGTTTAAGGGCTCTCTATTTTGTTCCATTGGTCTACCTGTCTGTTTTTATGCCAGTACCTGCCGTCTTTACCACTATAGCTGTGTAGTATGAACAAGGATAAGTATTGTGATGCCTCCAGCTGAGCTCTTGTTCCTTAGGATTGCTTTGGATATTTGTTGTCTTTTGTGGTCCAATATGAACCCTTGGGTTGTTTTTCTAGATCTGTGAAATATATATCAGACTTTTGACAGGCATTGAAGTAAATCTATAGATTCATTTTAGGAGAATGGCCACTTTCACACTGTTAATTCTGTCACTTCAGGAGCATGGAAGTTCTTTTCATTCAACAGCATCTTCTCTGAATTCCTTTTACAATATCTTAAAGTTTTCACTGTATAGGTTGTATAGGCCTTTCTCTTCTTTTGTTAAGTGTATTCTTAGGTACTTAACTTTTTAACTAATTTTAGAGCTTTTATACATTAGTACTATATTTAAGGTACTTAATATTTGGAGCTATTTTGAATTGGGATATGTTTCCTAATTTCTTTCTCCAAGAGTCCATTGCTGGTATGTATGAAGCCTATTGTTTTTTAATAATTACTTTGTATCCTGTAACTTTATTGTGTTTATTATATCTAAGAGGTTTTTATAGTAGATTATATAGAGTCTTGTAAGTATTAAATTATGTCATCTGTAAATAGGGGTAGTGACTTCTTTTCCTATTTCTATACCTCTTATATCTTTCTCTTATCTAGTTGCTATAGCTAGTACTTCAAGCACTACATTAACAGGGGAGCATTGGCACTATTGTCTTGTTCCTGATCATAGAAGAAATACTCTCAGTTTTAGACTTTATTATTTTGAGGTACACTTCATCTATTGCAAACATCTGCATGACTTTTATCATGACATCATGTTGAACTTTGCTGAATGCCTTTTAGGCATCAATTGAGATGATTATGTAGTTTTTGTCCATGTATCCACATGACCCTCAGAACCCCATATCCTACTGTCCAGGCGTTTATCTTGTTGTGATAAACACCATGACCAAAAACGATTTGGGAAAGAAAGGGTTCATTTGGCTTACATGTTAAAATCCGTCATTGAAGGAAGTTAGGAACGTCCATCATTGAGGAACTCATGGCAAGAACCTGAAAGCAGGAACCCTGAAGCAGAGTCCATGGAGGAATGCTTCTTACTGGCCTACTCGCCTTGCTTTCTCAATTACCTTCCTTATACAGCTCAGGCCCACCTGCCTAGGGATGGCACTACCCTCTGGTGAACTGGACCTTCCTGCATCAATTATCCATTAAGAAAATGCCTCATAAACATGGCCACAGCCCTATCCAATGAAGGAAATTCCTCAGTTGATATTCCCTTTTCCCAGGTGTCAAGGTGACAAAACTAATTAGCACATCTACCACAGAAGTATTTTCATACCCATGTTTCTGGCTGCTTTGTTTACTACAGCAAGGAAATGGAACCAACCAATATGTCCATCAACAGATTAATGGATAATGAAAATCTGGTACATTTATAAAATGAAATATTATTCAGCCCTAAAAAATGAAATCACAAAATTTACAGTCCTGTTAAGCAAGGACACCCAGGCTCAGAAAAGAAAAAAAAGTATGCATGTTCTCCCTCATATGTGGATCCTAGTCTATAATGTATACCTGAGAACAGATATATGTGTGGATATAGTATAAAATTTAGAAAGGTGAACAAGAAAGAACATTAGATGATTAGGAAGGGCAGCATGTAGGTAAAGATGAGAGAGAGGGGCATGAAAGAGGATATAAAGCTAATTGTTTTTCTAGTTTTAACTGTCATTTTCTTTTTTGTGGTGGATAAGTGAATAAAAATTGTTACTAAAAGTATGAACCCCTAAGTAAAGCCCCAGGGCTTCCTAATGGACGTTCTAACTAGAAGTTCATTGAGATGCAGAGAGTTTGGGGTTGGGCATTTGTTTGAGTGGCTATGTTACTTAAGCTGTGTGATGTTTTTATTTGTGAGTTTGTTACAATAAAGTTATTTTCATATTTAAAAAAATGATCAGTCATATGCCCTTCCTGTAGAATTCTAGAAAGTAAAAGAATTCTCTGAAGAGGTTCCTTTTCTTTTTTAACCTAAGAAAATTTTGAGAATTTTATACATGTACCTTATAGGTATTTTGATCAAATCCATGCCCACTCGCTCCCCTCCAACCCCTCCCATATCTCTCCATTCTCCATCACTTTTTTTCTGACAACTTCATGTACTCTTTCTTTCCTCCTTTCTTTCCTCCTTTCTTTCTCTCTTTCTTTCTTTCTTTCTTTCTTTCTTTCTTTCTTTCTTTCTTTCTTTTCTTTCTTCCTGGGTTGCTCTAACATTCCCCTCTCTGAAGAGGTAACCCTAAAATCTTTTAGGGATTAGATGAAAGCTCCCAAATACTTTTGACATTTTGGGCCTTTGGAACAGAGTATGTTGCTAAGAAGTCCAAGGACATTTTGACTTTTATACAAGAAACTGGCTACTTTTCTTTGGGGTCTTCTCACCCTAACTGCCTAGCCAATTCCTACCTCCTATTCTTATCACACCATCCTCTGAAGAGGTTACCCAACTTGCTGATAAGGAATCCAGACACAGGCCACTCTGATTTCTTCCATGCTGAACAGGGATATAGGGTGAGGCAACTGGGGTACCCTTTCAGTGGGTCTATCTAAAAGACTCCCAAATTGCATAACTCTTGTCTGTAGGGAGAAAAGAAAGTCTTTGACTGCTTAGTAGGAGACGTGAAGATGTAAGGCAAGAGTAGTTAGCATTACAAGTTCTAGACAGGTTCCCTTTTTAAAAAGGAGAGACATAGGCTAATTAAAAAGAAGAAACATAGAGGCTGGAGAGATGGCTCAGCAGTTAAGAGAGAGCACTGACTGCTCTTGTAGAGGACCTGGGTTCTATTCCCAGCACCATCGCGGCTATGAACCATCCTTAACTCCAGCTCCAGGGACTCCGAAGCCCCCTTCTGACCTCCGCAGCATTGCAGGACATGGGTGTACTCACATACATGCTGGCAATACACTCATACGCATAAAATAAAAATAATGACAAATATTTTGAGAAAAGAAGAAATACAACAAAGAAAATCTTAAGTGGATTTTATGTTAATTAAAATGCATTTTACCTGGAGAAGCTATGCAACAATCACATGCCAATTAGGAAGAATAATCAAGGGGATTGAGGCCATGGCTCAGTGGTCAAAGAGTTTCCTAGAGTGTTGAACTGTTGGGTTCCAGATCTAGAACCTGGGAAGAAATGAGGAAACTTTCAGTTGGAGAATTCCTCTTGTGAAGGTTCCTGAAAATAGTTAAGTTCAATTTTAGTTTTCACTATTGAAATATCTGGGGGGAAAATAGCAATGGAGATAATTCAAAGGTATAGATAGGCCTATTAATTTATACTTGGCCATTAAGAAGTCTTTTGGAAATTATGTTATGATATGAATTTTGGGTATACGAATGGTTGGAGGTGTCATGGACCTGCTTCATGAAGCACTGAGGAGAGAGAGAGAGAGAGAGAGAGAGAGAGAGAGAGAGAGAGAGAGAGACCCACTGTGACTGTTGTTAAACCCTTTGCTCAAGACTCATGTCTTATTTTCTTAGACTCAGTGCCCACCTCAGCTTCTGCTACATCTTTAACATTTGGAGGGAATACTCTGGAAGTTAAATGTCCTAGCTGTTCTTAATTCCAATGGTCAACGTTATTTTCTCAATAAGTTTCGTTAGAGACATACCTTGAAACACAAACAGCAAGGGTATCATTTCTTTAGTAAAACAGTGAGCATGATTAAATAATCAAGTGACTCAAGTTCAAATTTCATCCCCAGTGCTCCGTCTCTGTGTGATTTTGGGTAGGCTCCTCCTTGCTTTTCATTGGCGCAGAGTCCTCCTGTCTCGTCATCTGAAATGCTGGGATTATGGGCATCAGCCACTATACCCAGCTTGATTATCTCTTTTTCTTCAAATACTATTTGCTTACATCTTACCAAAACCCATTCTAGTACATCTAGAGATTCAACAGTTGAAAAATCAAGAATAAACAGCTTCAGGCAGCAGAGGAACTCTGAGGCAGGGAAGGAATTGCAGAGAATCCAGAAGAGAGCCAACAATCAGATTAGTGCTCTCAGCTGTTGTGAGAGAACCATCTGTCTGCACTGAGACTGTTAATACAGAGACTCTTGACTGGTCGAAGTGCTGAGATTAAGTGACTGGTAACTGCTCATCTCTAAATGAGACATCTGTACGACCCATTGGGGAAGAATGGATGGAAAGAATGTCAGAGCTGGGAGGTGGAACAGAGTGCTGTGAAACACTGTCTACCGTCTAGCTGCACAGTACTGGACTCATCACGATTGTATCCCGAGTGGGGGAGGGGCTCATGGGAGTCACTGATGGTCTGTCAGAGCGCCTTCATGTAGAATCCTAGAAGATAACTGCATTTTTGTCAGGGATTCCCTTTTTTGCTCCTGAGGAGTCTTAGGCAGGTAATGGTTGCTAGGGGAGGGGTAGTCTAGTCCTCAGTGATGTGACCACTGGTAAGTTGCCACCTGTCAAGTAAATAATCCCCACACGTGTTCATGCAAGCAACCCTAATTAAATGCAGTAGGACATACACACATGCACACACACACACAAACACACACACAAACACACACACACAAACACACACACACACACACACAGACACAAGGCATGAAAGGGTTCATTGGGAAGGAAAAGGGAGTTTCTGTGGGACAGTGAAGGGATAAGACAGTGGAGGAGGATTATGATCAGGGTATATTATATATATTTATAAAATTGTGAAAGAATAAATAACTTAAAAAACCCCCACAAAGAACAGAACTCTCACAACTTCACCATTAGGAGTGATCAAGGCCACAAATTTCCAACTTTTATTGCAACTTAGTTCTAGAAAATTATTTTCTTCTTATATATATTTAAACATCTATAAATCAAAATTGAAATTAGACTGATGTGATACTGCAATTCATTTCTTTAAGAGTGTATTTATTGGGTTTGGAGAGATGACTCAGCAGTTAAGAGCACTGGCTGCTCTTGCAGAGAACCCAGGTCAATTCCCTACTATCCGTCTATGTAACTCCAGTTCTGGGGGATCTAACACCATCTTCTGACCTCTGCAGGCACTGTACGACACGAATGCACTTACACGCGTGCAGGTAATGCACTCATACACATAAAATAAAAATAATAAATAAAATATTTTAAGTGTATTTATTGTACAAAATGATAGGTTTCACTATAATATTCTTATGCACGTATATAGCGTGCCTGATTTGAATCACCAACCACATTCTGCTTTCGTGTTTTCCCTCTGCAGTCTCAGTGGCCCCTTTTTCATGGCAAATAGCACTTGTAAAATTGAAATTCTTTAGAATGGGAATACTACCAAAGTCAAAGTGAATAATATTTTTGTAATAATGAAACTTTAAATGTAGGACAATGTTAATAATAATATTCTAACTCAAATTCTGAATTCACTGACTCATTAAACTTCTTAAAGCTACATGCTGAATGAACTTATTGTCAAAGTGTTCAGCCCCACTTAATTTGTATTATGAATCTTACTTCCTACTGGTTTCCATAAATTGATATTGCTTCTGTAGTTTGGATCAGGTTTTTATTGTTTTGTGGAAGATTATCAAAGAAAAGCTAAGTTGTTTTTCTTTGCTTGTTAAGTATACGGCCAGAGAGAACAACAGCATTTTCAAGTTAAAGAGTCATTGCAACCTAATTGAAAATTTCTGCTGAATACTGGGAATACTGTGGTTGTTCATGCTAAAATACAAATTGAAAACAGATTCCATTTGACTTTATGAAATAATCTGATCAATAATTAAGACAGGTAATGAACAGATAGCAGTTAAAGAAAGAAATGCTCTCAAATGGATAGGAGAAGAAGCAGGGTAGGTTAGTAATCTCTAAATCCACTCATCTTGCAAGTAATGAAAACAAGTTCCTTTGTATGGTTAATATGGAGTTACTTGATTTTGAAAGACGACATTCAAGGAATGCTTGCAGAATCTCAGGAGTCTCTGAATTTTGCCTGTTTCTATACAAAAATTAGCATGGAGTTCTGATCTCAGCAAACATGAATGACCCGAGAGCTTTGGCATCTTTCTTCCTATTCTTTAGGGACTGAAACATAAAAGCTATGCACCTTGAAACCAGAAGGTGACTTAAAACTCCCCAGGTAGCATCTTCTGTAAAGTTATGCTGCTTAGCCACCCTCAGTAGAACATGTGTTCTGAGTTATTTTCTCAGTTTGGAAGTGAATTTAAGTCTCATTTCTCAGTGGGTTTCTTGACCATTGAAAAAACTGCTTATACAGACTGTGTGCATTTGTTTCTTTGAGGCAGGGTCTCACTATATAGTTAGGCTATATCTGGAGTGCTGGGATTACAGATGTGCACTACTGCACCCACTCTATGTGTACATTTTAATCTAAATTTACATGTAAAATGTATGTTATATATGATGTTAACATATATTACAGATGATATGTATGCCTGATTTGAAGTCACAAGTACTGAGATATCATACTGAATTCAGGCTCTATTACTTTCTATCTGTGTGATTTTGCTAAATTATTTAACCTTTCTAAACATGAAATAATATGAGACAGGAACAATAATATAATCCATTCATGAGACTAGAGAATAACTAGGTGATACAGTGCTTACCAAGCATGGGTAACCACGTGGATTTAGTTTCCAGCACTGTAAATATATATATATGTATATATATGCATATATATATCCCACTGCAATCTTGTGAGAATTTGATGAATTAAATGAAAATGAATGCAGAGCTCTTAATATATAAGCTAGCACATAAGTTCATAAGTGTTTTCTATGTGTATGTTGTGTGTGTGTGTGTGTGTGTGTGTGTGTGTGTGTGTAGGACAGAGATGAAAGATCAGGGTGGGGGAAGAGAGAGAGAAAGAGAGAGAGAGAGAAGGAGAGAGAGAGAGAGAACCTACCTTTTCCAACTATGCCATTCAGCTAGGAACTCATCAATGAATTGCTCCATTGATGAAGCTAGTGCCTTTATGATCCAGTCACTTACTACCTAGTAGTCAATCAGCAGACAACTAAGCACTTTGCACATGGATTTTGGGAGTACATTTTTATTTTGGGGGTGTTACTGGAATGTGAACCCAGAGCCTCAAGCACCCTAGACAAGCATTCTACCACTGAGTTATACCTCCTTGGAGGAAATTTTAGAACCAAATGACAAGACTGATTTTTAATACATTTTGTTACTTAATCCTGTGGAGTAAGGACTGTTGACAGCCTTGTTTTTTGGGTAAGAGAACCAAGACTGAAAATCATATAGGTAGGTAGTGCCAAAACAAGGGCAATAAGACTTTGGAATTATTGATTATTATTACTTTTAATTATGAGTCATTTTTAAAAAAATTTTTTTTGTGTTAATGACTGTATTGCCTGCATGTATGTAAGTGAGCATGTGTCATGCAATGCCCATGGAGATCAGAACATGTCAGATCCCCTGGCACTGAAGTTATGGACTGTTGTTAACTGCCACCTGGGTGCTGGGAATCAAACCTGGGTCCTCTATAAGAGCAGTCAATGCTCTTAACTGCTGAGCCATCACTCCAGGCCCAATTATAAATCATTTTTGTCTTTATAATTCTTGGGCAAAAAA
>NW_008345884.1:4407440-4415206 GCF_000622305.1 Nannospalax galili
TACTAATTTTTGAAATTAAGTGGCACATTTTTTATTTATAAGGTAAAGTACAAATGGAACTAGCAATTAGATTAATTTGAAACTGAAATACTTAGAAAATTTTAATATATTTAATGTCATTTGTTTATTTCATTTTTTATTTATTTTGTGGCACACATGCCATGGCACTCATATGGAGGTCAGAAGACAACTTTTGAGAGCTGGGAGTTGGCTCTCTCCTTTCACCATGTAGGCTCTGGGGATTAAACTCAGGTTATTAGGCTTGGAGGCAAGAGCCTTTACCAGCTAAGCCATCTTGCTGGCCCTATTTTTGTTATATTTACTTGGGTTGGGAGATAGAGGTGTATGCATGTACCACAGTGCACATGTGTTAGTCAGAGGACAACTTTGTGCAGTCAGTCCTCTCTTTACACCTTCATATGAGTTCCAAGAATTGAAATCAGGTTAACAGGCTTCATTGTGAATGCTTTACCCTCATAACATCTGTTCCCCACTATCTCCCTCATTCAGGTTCTTTCTGTCCCTTTACCCTTGTGGCTCCATTTTCCTTTTTCCTGGTTCCTGGTGTTACATCAGGACATATACTCATGTATAAGGGATTGGTGCTGCAGCCCGCAAATGAGGGAGAACATATGTCACTTGTTTTTCCTCATTTGTGTTTCTTCCCTTAGTATAACACTCTCTACTTCCATCCATTTACCTGAAAATTTCATAATTTCATCTTTTCTTACTGCTGAGTAGAACTCCACTGTGTAAATGTACCACATTTTCATTAACTGTTTCTCAGTTGAGGGACATTTAGGTTGTTTCCATTGCTTAGCTATTCTGAAGAGAGCAGCAACAAACATGGATGTACAGGTGTCTCTGCAGTACGATGAGTCCTTTGGGTATATGCTAAGGAGTGGTATAACTGGATCGTATGGTACGTTCATTTTTAGTTTTTTGGAAGTTCCCCACACTGCTTTCCATAGTGGTCGCACGAGTTTTCATTCATCTTCATTGTATGAGCATTCCCCTTTCTCCACATCCTCCCCAGCATTTGGTATCTTTTGTTCCTAGCCAAGATCAAGAGACTGGGGTAAGATGGAATCAGGTGGCTTTTATCTGCATTTTTCTAATTTCTAAGGATATTGAGCACTTAAGATATTTTATTTATTATTTATTTTATGTGTATGTATGTATTGCCTGAGTGTAGGTAAGTGCACCTGTGTCATGCAATGCCTGCAGAAGACAAAATAGACTGTTGGATCCCCTGAAACTAGAGTTACAGACAGTTGTTAGCTGCCATGTGGGTGCTGGGATTCGAACCCCAGTCTTCTGCAAGAACAGTCAGTGTTCTTAACCCCTGAGCCATCTCTCTAGCCCCCACTGAGCACTTTTTAAGGTGTTTCTTAGCTAATTATATTTTTTCATTTGAGAATTCTCTGTTCAGGTCAATAGCCTATCTTTTTACTGGGTCATTTATTTTCTTGTTTCTTTGTTTTTTTGAGTTCTTTGTATATTCTGGATATTTAATCCTTTGTTGAATGTGTAGCTGGTAAAATTTTTCTCCTATTCAGTGGGTTTCCTCTTCCCTTTCTTGGTTGTTTCTTTTGTTGTACAGAAGCTTTGTAGTTTAATGAGGTCCCACTTACTGATTGTTGACTTTAATGCCTCAGAAGCTGGTGTCTGATTTAGAACATCCTTTCCTACTCCTATATGTTGGAGGGTACTACATGTGTTTTCCTCTAGCAGTTTCCGTTTCAGGTTTTTTATTGAGGTCTTTGATCCTTTTGGAGTTAACTTTTGTGCAGGGTGGAAGTTAAGGGTTCAATTTAATTCTTCTATAGGTGAAGATTAGTTTTGCCAGCAACATTTGTTGAAGATACTGTCTTTCTTCCATTGTGTGTTCTTGGCACCTTTGCCAAATATACAGCTGAAATTGCATGTATTCATGTCTGGGTCTTCTATTGTGTTCCATTGATCTACATGTCTGTTTTTTTGTGCCAGTACCATGCTGTTTTTATGACTATAGCTCTTTAATACAATCTGTGATCTGGTAACCCACTGAGAAATACACATATGGTGCCTGAATATTAGTGCTTATGTATACCTGGAGGCTACATGGCAATGGCAAGAAACACAGTGCCAGACAGGAGAGACATCCCTTTGAGTGTTGGTAAGAGTGGTCTAAGAGACTCCCAAAATAACACAGGTTATTTCTAGACTTCTTGATTATCTCCCAGAACTAGAATATAAAGCCCTGCTGCTGAAGACAGGACATACTTCGGATACAGGATTTGGAGCAATGGAGCAGGAACTGACCTGGAAGCCTTCTACCTGAACTTTAGTCTTCATAATGCTAGATGAAAATGTGAAAATTGCTAAGGGAGAAAATCAATCTTTGGTCCAACCCAGCCCTAAAGCCTAATAACCATAATGACAGCACAGCAGACTACCTCTATTGGTGCAGTAATGGCACTGTTATCTGGGGACAATCAACAGCTATCTAACTAGACTTAAAGACCTCTCAATGGAAGTGAACTCATGGGTGGTACTGTAAACTCAGCCAAATACAGATGGCTGGAGATATCATAGGTCCTAGAGAAAACCCTATCTCTGTTACATCTGTAACAGATGTGACAGAGAAATGAAATTTCTTACCATATGCTAAATATTGATCCTCATGTTTACAGACAAGTATACCATACACCACTCATCAAAGAAGCTCCTTTTTACAACAAATGGAGGCTACTGAAGAATCTCACAACTGGTCAGACACAGGGAATAAATGTCTGAGAGATGTCCAGTCCTAGGTGACATAGCTACAGTGGAACCTCTATACCTAAGACTCATTTAATATAATGAAATAGGGGTGGGATAGCGAAAAAACTAGTGCATCCCTCAACTGTCACCAATGAAGTTTCCATATACAACAGAGTGCGATGTACACAAAAGGCCACAACTTTTAAAGAATAAGAGACTGCAGAGTGTATGTCCCTGGATAGGACTTCTTTATCAAACCTCTTCCACCCATGGCTCAGGGACCTTTTCAGAAGAGGGGGTGGCAGAAAGATTGTAAGAGCCAGGGTTGGCCCATGAACATAGGGAAGCAGAAATTTTCAGACCACTGGAAGCTTGTACATGTGAACTGTGGCAATGGTGACATTGAGCACAGGACCTATGCCAACTCAATCAGACAAGGACCCAAAGTGGGCGAGTGAAATGGGTGGTGGGTCGACCTTAGTCTGGGAACTATTGGAGACTGATTACTATCGGTTGAGGAAGAGTAGACCTTACCAGTGATCTCTAGATAGTGTGACTAGACTCCAGTGGATGAATTTGCACAAAAGACATCTGGATACAAATGATTGACTGAATAGGACTTAACATGGTTGAATACATGAAATCTGGTGGGCAGGGTGGGGGCATGGATGGGGGAGGGGGTCTAAATTTGATTATGAACTGTTGTATGAAATGTACAAAAGCTCATTACATTTTTTTCTTTAAAAAAATCCTTTCTAATCCTAGAAAAAGCAGGTAATTATGCCTTGAGAATTGCTTGGGGAATTTTCTTCTTTCCAGTTAGGGGAACACATGTACTTAAGCATCATGTGTTCTTGCTATCTGCTTTCTAGACAAGTTATAGAATTACTGACAATCACTTTAATTGAAATAAAACAAACCTTTGGCATAGTTCTATAATTGTTAACATTTGGTGAATAAACACACATCTTGGCAAAGGGAAGACAGCCCTGAATAAATAACACTGTCCACATTGAATTTATCAGGTCCATTTCTAAAGAGTGCATAACTGATTAATTACTTGAAACACATGTTTTGTTTTGTAAGAATAAAATAAAATGATAATGCATTTATTCCTATGATCACGCTCTATGAAAATGGATGAATGGATAGACATTTAAAAATTGCTCTTAAAGTATTATAAACTATAGATTATTTCTCAATATCTTTATAGATTAATGACAATAAATTGTATGTATATTCATATTTTAATATAGACTGCATTTTCACAGCAGTTTCACATTCACAGGAAAATTTCAGAAGTGTCCTGCTTCATCAACACTGTATAAGGGCTGGTGTGTAGCTTGGGGGTATAGCACTTCTCTAGCATATGTGAGGCCCTGGGTTCCACCTCCAGGACTGTAAAACCTAAGCAAATCCCTAAGCAAAGCAACTAATTAATATCCTGTATGAGTGTTGTACATTTGTTGATGTTATTGTCTATAGGTATTAACAGATTGCTGTTGAATTCAATTTCATATTCAAGGAAAGGAATGAATGCCAAGTTGATAGGTGAAAATTCAGATTCAGCCCCTAGACAAAAAGTGGACTACATTTATTAAATGAGACATTAAGAGTGATTAAAATAACTGAACCCAAGACCTTAGTATTTAGTGGTCAGTTAGTGTTATGCTTTATTTGTATAACTAAGGATGCCGTAGTCTAATGATTAGAGGACTGACTTGAATCACCATGATATGAAGCCAGTTCTCTCACCCTGGATCTGACTTAACATCCCTCTAATTAAGTGGAAGCTGTTAACTGAGGCAGGATAGATGATTCAGTTCACAAGCACATTCTGTAAGCTTTCTTTGTACTTTTTCCCTTCAATTATGTCTGTGTTCATTTATTAGAAGGTATATGTTGTGATTCTTGGGACACAGAAAATCCCAGCCCATGAGAAGGAGTCAAACTTGATGAAGTGAACTGATAAAGTCAATTAAATACGGTGAAGTCTCACAGCAGGCATGGCAGAATGCTATAATTCCAAGTCTTCTGAAACATGCACTCAGTAACAAGAGGCATCGTGGTTTGAGACTGTGGAAAGTCATGTTATCTGGGTAGAAGATCTCCGACTCATGGGGGAGCAATGAATTACTAACTTGTTCAAGACACTGGTATTTGGGTTTTCCCTTATAGTCCTAACAGTTTTAAATAATATATTGTTTACTGTCCTTCCAATTTTTTTTTGTCTAAGCTAAGCTAACCTGTTTTTTTCTGTTGTTTAGTCAAGAAATTGAAATGGGACACGCCCATGTAATTTCACTTAACCCTCAAGAAACTAGAACTCAGAAAGGTTGAGGATATTGAAAAATATCACAGGGGAATAAGCAGCAAATCTGGACTTAGAAACCTCACCTGTTGAATGTCAGAGTCTGTTCTCCTCTCTTTAAAAAGTCTTTTATTCATGTATGTATTTGTGTGATGATATAATGGTGTATTGGGGTGTGTGTGTGTGTGTGTGTGTGTGTGTGTGTGTGTGTGTGTGTGTGTGTGTGTGTGTGTGTGTGTGTGTGTGTGTGTTGTGTGTGTGTGTTGTGTGTGTGTAGGTGAGGGGGCATTCTCAAGTTCTCACCTTTCACCTGGTTTGAGACAGAGTCTCTTGTTTATCCCTGCTTACATCAAGCTAGTTGGCTCACAAATTTCTGGGAATTCATTTTGTCCACCTGCCATCTGGCCACAGGACCACTGGAATTACAGACACATGCCACCACGCCAGGCTTTACTTAGCTTCTGTATATTTGAACTCAAGTCCTCATGCTTGAGCAGCAAACACTTCACCCACTGAGCCATTTCCATCTCTATAACCCATTCTCTTGATGTTCATACAATACTATCTCTTAAATTGGAGGTTTCTCATCTTACAGGGTTTACATTTTACATCCTGAGAGTATTGAGAATGGTACTAGTGTAGTACAGAGTGATCATGAATTCAGACATTTTAATAAAAGATGTTTTAGTCTGTAGCAGACTCCTCCCCTCCCCGCCTCTTTCTGGCAGTGGTCTCATAGGATTATGATGGGCCTAGAAAAATGTTTGCTGTCCTAACATTCCAGTACAATGTATTATTCACATGCCATGGTGATACTGGAATAAACAGACCCACTATGCTCCTAGTGGCACAACAGTATTGCACACATAGTCATGCCTAAACATACTACTTGATAAAAATGACTGTCACTGGTCTATGCATTTGTTATAGTATACTTTTCTTTTTGAAAAAATATTTTATTATTTTTATTTTATGTGTATGAGTGTATTACCTGCATGTATGTAAGTGCACCCACGTTGTGCAATGCCTGCAGAGGTCAGAAGAGGGCACTGGATTCCCTGGAACTGGAGTTACAGATGGTTGTTAGCTGCCATGTGGGTACCAGAGCAGCCAGTGCTCTTAATCACTGAGCCATCCGTCCAGCCTCTGCATTTGATATAATATACTTTTCATCATTATTTTAGATTATATTTCTTTTAGTTAAAAAGGAATGCTGCTGTATAACAGCAAGCAGTCTTTTTCCTGCAGTAGCTTCATAAAGCTTGTGTTTACTGTGTCTTCTGATCACATTGAGGCCATACCCAGTGATCTACTCATGTGTACACTCTATGTTTATGTCAGTATACCCTATGATGTCTGCACAGTGACAAAATCACCCCATGTCACATTTCTCAATGTGTATCTCTCATTAAGTGATTTTTTATTGTACTTGAAACGTAAGTAGAAATAGTCCTGTGGCTCAAGTGTGGGTCTTAGTCATCCCCTTTGCCATCCCCTTGTAGGAACTTGACACGGACACCAATGTCAAACCTCACCCCAGATCTTCTGAATCCCATTTACATTTTTACTTTTATTTATTTCAATTTTTCAAATACTTTTATTTGTTCTTGACAATTTCACACATGTATATAATGTATCTTAATTATAATCTTCCCAGCATTCCCCCCTCACTCTCTAGACATGCCTCTCCTACTTCTTGTTCTCTCCTTTTCTTTCCTGTAATCAACTGAGTCCAATTAATGCTGCTCATTGGAGTACTGACTGGTCTTGTTGACTTGAGCTTGTGTGGGTCTTCTGTAGGAGATCATAGCTGCTGTGAGTCCATGAGTGCCACAGACAGCATTTGACAGCACTTCTCCCAACCCTCTGGATCTTGTGTCTTTCCATGCATTCTTCTGCAGTGTTTCCTGAGCCTTGGTGGGGCTGACACAGAAGTTCCATTCAGGGCTGAACATTCAATAGTCACTGATGCACAGCACTTTCACAGGTTATGAGATTCTACAGTAATTGATGACCATTGCAGAAAGGGACTTTTCAGAACAAGTTGAGAAGAGCACTGATCTATGGGTATAAATGCAAATATTGAGAAGGCAGTTTGGCAACATGCCCGTTTAACAAAACAACAGCAAATTTGTTCCCAGAGCCTATGACTTTCCAATCTAGGGACCTGCGACCAAGTTTACAACATAAAGCATTAATCCTCTCATGGAGAGCAGTCCTCAGACCCAGTTAGAGTTTGTTACCCCCATAATGCTAATAGATACATGTTGCATGGCAGGTTGGTATTATAGTTTGTAGGGTGCACAACTAGGTAAGACTATTAAGACTCCAGCAGCCTGTATAGCACCTTCAGGCATTATAAAAGCGAACCAGCAAGGAGGAAGTTTCCAGATCTGTTCCAATTTGAGTTCTACATTTTAAAAAATTCTTTCTTTCCTTTTTAAATTTTTTTTTATTTTTACAAAAACTTTATAGAGAATTGCATACATGTGTATAAGGTGTTTTGATCAAATCCATGCCTACTCCCTCCCCTCCAACATTCCTCTGAAGAGGTAACCTTAAAATCTTTTAAGGATTAGATACAAGCTCCCAAATAATTTTTGCATTTTGAAATTTTTAGCCTTTGGAACAGTGTGTTGCTAACAGGCCCAAGGACACTTTGAATTTTAGCCAAGAAACTGGCTATATTTCTTTGGGGTCTTTTTACCCT
>NW_008345884.1:4420324-4424394 GCF_000622305.1 Nannospalax galili
ACATTTTTGGCCTTTGGAACAGAGTATGTTGCTAACAGTCCCAAGGACATTTTGACTTTTAGCCCAGAAACTGGTTACTTTTCTGTGGGGTCTTTCTACCCTAACTTCCTAGCCAATTCCTACCTCCTATTTTTATCATGCCATCCTCTGAAGTGGTCACCCACATTGCCAATAGGGAATAGGGACGTCTACTGCTCTGGCTTCTTCCATGCTGAACAAGAATGCAAGGTGAAGCAATTGGAGTACCCTTTCAGTGGGTCTATCTAAAAGACTCCCAAATTGCATAACTCTTGTCTCTAAGGGGAGAAGAAAGTCCTTGAATCATGAATAGGAGATGTGAAGGAGAAGTAAAGGCAAGAGTAATTAGCATTACAAGTTCTAGACAGGGAACTAGAAAAAAGCAACAACTGGGCAATTTTCAAATGTTCATTGGAGTTTCTTGACAAGGGCTTGCAAAAGCATCCCTCTATTGCGTTCTTCCTCATTTTTCTTTTGTCTTTCAAGGCTGGACTAGTTGGCTAGGAAGAGTGGCTGGATACTCAGGTGAGGGTCTAGTGACCCTGCTTGGCACTCCTTTAATGAATGAGCACAACTGTCAACAAGCCCAATTGTGACTATGTTTAGCGATCAGGCTCAGTCCAAAGTCATGATGATGGTAGTTATTTCATGCGGAAGAGACTGTTGTATAGCATCTTCTTATTAATTTCAAAGGATTTGGTGCTAGGAGCCACATATGAGGGAGAACATACATTGTTTTTCTGAGTCTGTGTTACTTCACTTAGTATAACAGTTTCTAGATCCATCCATTTACTTGCAAATTTCATTATTTCATCTTTCTTTACTGCTGAATAGAAATCCATTGTGTAAATATACCACATTTTTGTTAACCACTTGTCAGTTGAGAGACACTTAGGTTGCTTCCATCTCTTAGCTATTATGAAAAGAGCAGCAACAAACATGGTTGTAAAAGTGTCTCTACAATAGGATGAGTCCTTTGGGTATATGCCAAGGAGTGGTATAACTGGGTCATATGGTAGGTTCATTTTTAGTTTTTTAAGAGTACTCCACGCTGTTTTCCATAGAGATTGCACAAGTTTGCAATCCCACTAGCAGTGAATGAGCATTCACCTTTCTCCACATCCTTGCCAGCATTTGGTATCATTTGTTCTCTTGATCTTAGCCAGTCAGATTGGGGTAAGGTGATCCCTTAAAGTGGTTTTTATTTGCATTTCCTTAATTACTAACGATGTTGAACACATTTTGAGATGTTTCTTAGCCATCTTTATTTCTTCCTTTGAGAATTCTCTGTTTAGATCTTTAGCCCATCCTTGAATTGGATCATTGATTTTCTTGATTCTGTTTCTTGAGTTCTTTATATATTCTGGATGTTAAACCTCTGACAGATGTGTCACTGGTGAAGATTTTTTCCCATTCTGTGGGTTTTCTCTTCACTTGTTTGATTGTTTCTTTTACTGTACAGAAGCCCTTTAGTTTAATGAGGTCCCACTTATTGAGAGCTGACCTTAATTCCTGAGCAACTTCTGTCTGATTTAGAAAAATCCTTTCCCACACCTATATCTTTTAAGTTACTGCCAATATTTTCTTCTAATAGTGTCAGGCTTTCCAGTTTCACATTGAGGTCTTTTATCCATTTGGAGTTGATGTTGTGCAAGGCAAAAGATAAGGATGAAATTTCATTCTTCTACAGGTGGAGATCCAGTTTTGCCAGCACCATTTGTTGAACGTGCTGCCTTTCCTCCATTGTGTGTTCTTGGCACCTTTGTCAAATATCAAGTGGCTGAAATAGCATGTACTCAGGTTTGGATCATCAATGATGTTCCATTGATCTATGTGTCTGTTTTTGCACCAGTACTATGCTGTTTTTATGACTATGGCTCTGTAGCATACTTTGAGATCTGGTATAGTAATCCCCCCAGCGTTGATATATCACAGAGATTTTGATTGGGATTGCTTTGAATCTATATATTGCTTTTGGTAGGATGGTCATTTTAACAATATTAATTCTTCTAATCCATGAACATGGGAGGTCCTTACATCTCCTGGTGTCTTCCTTAATCTCTTTCTATAATGTTTTAAAATTTTCATTGTAGAGATCTTTGATGTCTTTCATCAGATTTATTCCAAGATATTTTAATTTTTTTGCAGCAATTATGAATTGGAACATTTCCCTGTATTCTTTCTCTAATTTCTTATTATTGGTATATAGAAAGGCTACCGATTTTTGTAGATTGATTTTATAACCTGCCTCTATACTGAAAGTGTTTTCAGTTCTAAGAGTTTTGTGGTGAAACTTTTGGGATCTCTTAGGTATAGTATCATATCATTGGCAAAAAGCAATAGTTTGGCCTCTTCTTTTCCAATTAGTGCTCCTTTAATTTCCTTCTCCTGTCTTATTGCTGTAGCAAGAGCATCAAGTACTATGTTGAAAAGGAGTGGAGATAGTGGACATCCTTGTCTGGTTCCTGATTTTAATGGGAATGCTTCCAGTTTTTCTCCATTTAGAATGATATAGGCTGTGGGTTTATTGTACATACCTTTAATTATGTTGAGGTATATTCCCTCCAGTCCAGTTTCCCTCTAGGACTTTGAACATAAATGCATGCTGAATTTTGTTAAAAGCCTTTTCTGCATCTATTGTGATGACAATGTGGTTTTTGTCTTTGAGTCCATTTATATGATTAATGATGTTTATTGACTTATGTATATGGAACCATCCCTGCATTTCTGGAATAAAGCCTACTTCATCGTGGTGAATGATCTTTTTGATGTATGTCTGTATGCAGTTTGCCAGTATTTTGTTGAGAATTTTTGCATCTATGTTCATTAAGGATATGGGTCTATAGTTTTCTTTTTTGGCTGTGTCTTTCCCTGGTTTGGGTATTAGAGTGATGCTGGCTTCATAGAAGGAAGTTGGGAGTTCTCCCTCTGTTTCTATCTTTTTGAATAATTTGAGTAGTATTGGTTGGAGGTCTTCTTTAAATGTATGGTAGAATTCTGTTGTAAATTCATCTGGGCCTGGAGTTTTTTTAGTTGGGAGGCTTTGTATTACTCTTTCAATTTCCTCATATGTTATGGGTCTGTTTAAACTGTTGATTTCTTCTTGGTTTAACTTTGGTGGTTCTCATCATTTTTGGTGGGTCCCATGATTTCAGATATCCATCCTTTTTTTCAGACTTTCAGATTTAGTAGCATATAGGTTTTTAAATATTCCTTTATAATGGTTTGGATCTTTTGGGTGTCTGTTGTGATGTTTCCCCTTTCATCTCTGATTTTGTTGATTTGGACTTGCTCTTTCTTTCTTTTGGTTAAATGGTCTAAGGGTCTGTTTATCTTGTTTAGCTTTTCAAAGAACCAGCTCTTAGATTCATTGATTCTTCGTCTTCTTTTCTTTATTTCTATTTCATTAATTTCTGCTCTGATTTTTGCTATTTCTTCTCTTTTGCTAGGTTTGTGTTTCATTTTTCTTGCCTTTCCAGTGCCTTGAGTTGTAGTGTTAGGTCATTCATTTGGGCTCTTTCCAATTTTTTAATGTAGGCACTTAGAGCTATAAACTTCCCTCTTAGGACTGCTTTTAATATGTCCTGGAGGTTGTGTTGTGTTGTATTGTCTTTTTTGTTGAATTCCAGGAATTCTTTTGGAGGTTGTGTTGTGTTGTGTTGTATTGTCTTTTTTGTTGAATTCCAGGAATTCTTTTATTTCTTTCTTAATTTCTCATTTGACCCACTCATTGTTTAGGATCGTGTTGATCAATTGCCATGAGTTCATGTAGTGACTAGGGCTTTGTCCAGTGTTGATTTGGAGCTTTATTGCTTTGGGGTCCAGTATGATGCATGGAATTATTTCAATATTTTTGTATTTGTTGAGGTTTGTTTTGTGCCCCAGTATATGGTCAATTTTGGAGAAGGTTCCATGAGGTGCTGAGTAGAAAGTATGTCCTTTGGTGCTTGGGTGGAATACTTGGTAGATGTCTGTTAAGTCCATTTAATATATGGTATTGTTTAATTCAGATGTCTCTCTGTTAACTCTGTGCCCTATTGACGTACTTAATG
>NW_008345884.1:4424492-4449477 GCF_000622305.1 Nannospalax galili
CCTTATCTCTTCTGATTAGTTTTACTTTGAAGTCTATTTTGTCAGATGTTAGAATTGCAACCCCAGCTTGTTTCTTAGTGCCATTTGCTTAGAATATTTTTTTCTATCCTTTTACCTTCAGGTAGTGCCTGTCCTTGAAGGTGAGATGGGTCTCGCGCAGACAGCAAAGAGATGGATTTTGTTTGTTAATCCATTCGCTTAGCCTGTGTCTTTTGACTGGGGAGTTCAGTCCATTGATGTTTAAGGTTATTATTGAAAGGTGTGAATTGGTTGCTATCATTTTGATTGCTATTTGTATTCTCTGTGTTTTTGTGTTTCCTAGATTATATCTTTATCTTCTTTTGTTTCCCCTGGGGTATATTTGTTTCTCTCTCTGCTCTCTGTATTGCTTCAAGTATTATTTGAAGGGCTGATTTTGTGGACATGTATTCTTTCAGGTTATTCATGTCATGGAAGACTTTTCTTTCCCCCTCAACTATCATAGACATATTTGCTAGGTATAGTATATTCTGGGCTGGCATCTATTGTCATGTAAAACTGGAAATACCTTGGTCCAGGCTCTTCTGGCTTTCATAGTTTGCATTGATAAGTCAGCTGTAATTCTGATGGGCTTTCTTTTGTATGTGGCTTATTATTTTTCTTTTGCTGCTTTCAGTATTCTCTCTTTGTTTTGTATATTTAGTGTTTTTGCTATGATATGTTGTGGGGAGTATCTTCTGATCTTGTCTATTTGGTGTTCTATGTGCTTCCTGTGTTTGTATTGGGATGTCTTCCCTTAATTTTGGGAAATTCTCCTGTACAATCCTGTTTAAGATCTGGTCAACACCATTATCCTGAAATTCTTCTCCTTCCTCTATTCCTATGATCTGTAGATTTGGTCTTTTCATGGTGTCCCAAATCTCTTGTGTATTCCATTCCTGTGTTTTTTAAAATTTTCCATACTCTTTGCTTGAGTTGTCTAATTCTTCAACTTTATTCTCCAGTGTTGACATTCTGGTTTCCATTTCATTCATTCTAGGGGTGAGATTTTCCCCTGTTGTTTCAAGTTGCCTTATTGAGTTTTGCAATTCCTTCTTCATTTCTGCCTGAGTTTTCTTCAAAGTTTCTATCTCTTTTTTGAATTCATTCAGAAGTTTATCCCTGTCTTCTTTTAGCTTTTTGATGTTTGTTTGTGTGTTCTTTAAATTCGTTGAATTCCTTGATCATTTTATGATTGTTCTTGTAAATTCAGTGTCATGGTTTATCTCTAGGGGTTCTCCTTGTCGAACTATTCTACAGGATTGGTGGGGTCTGGTGGGAACATAGTGTTTTGGCTTTCCATTTTATTATTCTTTCATTGTGGTTTTGTCATGTGAATTTCTTTTGTTGTTTATGATTCTGTTATGTGTATTAAGTTGAGGTATGCTTCTGTTTGTATTATCTGGATGCCTAGATCCTTTCTTTATTGGTTATGTAAAGCTGGTTGGTACAGGGTTCAGGTTCTCTCAGTTTTATTTTGAAAGGAACTGATGGCTTCAGATCAGCTATTCAGGGGCACCTGAAGAAGCCTAATTCAGGTTCCAGTTGGGTTTCTTTAGGCTTCCTTCACCATGTGGAGGCAGGATCCACGCTCTCTCAGGCAGTCCTAAGCATTGCCAACCCTATGCCAGAGGGAGGCCAGAGGGGGGCCAAAACTCAGCAGTCTCTGGTGGTTTGCTGAGATCCCAGCCTTAGCCTACCAAAGGCAGATCTGCCCTGGAACCTTGGGAGGGGCCTCAGAAAATCTCAGGTACGGGAATGGTATGGTACATCTAGCGTAAGCTCACCACCACGTGGAGGCAGTATCCAAGGGCTGTGATGCTGTCCCCTGGGTTTTCAGGCCCTCTGGTAGTTGGAGGCTAGAGGGAGGCCATAACCCAGCACTCTCTGGTGGTCTGCTAAGGTCCCAGCCTCTACCCTGGAGGTCCAAATCCACCCTGTCAGGCTGTCTGCTATGATCTCAGCCTTAGCCTACCAAAGCCAGATCTGCCCTGGGGTCTTGGGAGGGGTCTCACAAAATCCCAGGTAGGAGATGGTATGGCACAATTAGGGGAAGCTCACCAGCAGGTGGAGGCAGGATCCGGGGGCTGTCAGGTTGTCCCCTGGGTTCTCAGGCCCTCTGGTAGTTGGAGGCCAGAGGGAGACCAGAACCCTGCACACTCTGGCCTTCTGTTGAGCTCCCAGCAGCTACCCCGATGGAGGAAGTCTCAGAGTTCTACATATTGTAAAGACAAGGTGTGTGATGTCTTTGGCAATAGGATCTTACCCTCTAGCTACAGGGGTAATCAAGAGTAACAGCAATAACGTGTTATTTTAGGGGCTCCTGGTAGAGATATCCATACTTGTCACTGAGATTTTTATTTAATAACCTGGCGCTTGTTTGAATCTCAGCACCCACATGGCTGTTGACAACCATCTGTAACTCCATTTCCAGGGGATCCGACACCGTCTTCTGCCCTCTTTGGGCACTGCATCACACATATACATATATGTGCATGTGTGTAAAACAAAAGTAATCAAAGAAGGAGACAAACTGAGAGGCAGTGGGAGGGGACATGGGGTTGGAGGGGGACAGGGAGTATTGAAAATGGAGAAATACAACACTCTTTCATGAAATTCTCAAAAAGAAAAAATATTTTAAGAATCCAGGTTTTCAGGGGTAAGTATTGTCTAATATGTAGTGTACCTCTGTTCAAATTCCTTTAAAAAAACTGTACCTTTTAATCAGCTACCAAAATAGTGTGTTTGCATAGTATTTTTCATACATCATTAGTTTTTGTTAACCAATACCCACTCCCTCCTTTCTCCTTGTGACCTTGCCACATTCCCACTTAAACCTTTAACCCTAATATTCTCTCCCTAATTTCATATCACATGTTGCTATGTACAGTTCTGAACATCCCTGGATGATTTATATTTACTGTAAATTTTGAGAAAGCAGAGTTCCTGTCAGGCAGCACTGAAGGGTAAGCTGAAATGGAGAATAAATATCTATGAATAACTGATCAATGTTTAGCAAACTCTGATTTTAGCCTACTCAGAAGCCAATGCATGTGTGGAGACACAGCCCAGCTCTTTTTCTAATGTCCTTGCTTTTTTGGCTACTCTGGCATTTATAGCAAGGGCTTATGACCTACCCCTGGCCAGAGACACCTTAAGGAAAATGTAGTAATGCATAGAAAGGTTTTAACTTCATTGAAATAGATGTATAGGAATACAGTTACTCCTAAATATCTATGAATTTTGCATTGGGAAAGTCAATCACTCTGAATTGAAAATATTGAAAAATTCCATAGGCTTCAAAAAGCAAAATGTGAATTTTCTGTGTATTGAGCACTACGAGGAATCTACAAGAATGAAGCAATATCTAAATATAGTCTACCTTGGCCTCCCACTGTTTCATAAACCTTCTTCTCTCTCCAGCACTCATTGAGCATTGTTCAACTTGAATCCCATTCATTTACCATGTGGTTACCATGCAATAGATAGTTGCATTTGAACTGAACATGAGCAAATTTTTTCCTTCTCATTATTCACTAAATAATACAGTATTAAATTATTTACACAATGTTTGAGTTATATTGAGCATAAGTAGTGCAGCTATGATTTAAAGCACACCAGGAAGATGTGTAGTTTATGTACAAATGGGATCATATTTTAGAAGGTATTTGAGTCCAGTGGACTTTAATATCTGTGTGATGTCCTCAGATACCTAGAGCAACTATAAATGCTATAAATGTCTATCTGCTGTTCTTGGACATTGTTCTACCTACTTGAGTAGCACTCATTTTGCAATCTGGAAGGCCTGAGTCCATTGTGAAGCCAAGATACCATTCTGGTGAATCAGCCATTAAATAACTATCCCTTTGGATTTCTTGTTAAATGAGATGATAAACAACCTTACTGTTCAAGTCATTTTCATGATTCTCCCCATTAAGGAAGCTAAGAGTATCCTAAGTGAAGAAAAGCAGTTTTGTGGCTTTCTTCCTGAAATCTTCAGAACATTAGATTAAAACAAAATGAGAAAATTATAGGATTACTGGTTGAAATTTTATAGGGTGAACGTGTCTGAATAAAAACACTTGCAAGTTTAAGTGTTTCCCCATACATCTGCACTGTGGGCTTGAGACTGGGGAGGGATAAGACAAGAGCCTGAATGGTATGGTTAGGATAACCCAAAACAGAAGGCCAAACTGGACAAAGCTAAAATTGTACCACACTAGGGTTACGCATGGGAAGAGGAAGTTGTATTCAGAAAGATGTCAGGATTAAGATTGCAGAGGTGAAGAGATTACTGTTGCTGTCCTTAGCAAAGCTGGATGCAAAGAAATAATTGTGAATATCATTGGAGTTCAGAAAGTCAAAGAAATATAAAATCCGTTTGTTAGATAAGTTAACCATAGGGACACTGGAGACCCGTGGATGTATGAGAAATCTTGAGGTAGAGAGAGGTAAGCCTTGATGACTATGGGAGCATGTGTGACAAAAAAAATAGTGTGTACAATCCTCATAGAGAGGGAAAAGCATTCAAGGGAAGGTGAGTAGTGGCGTGCTGCTTGAACAGAGAGAGGGAATACAGATTTGAACCAGGTCATTGAAAGTTTGACATACAACAAAAAGAGTTGGGACAAATTAGAGTTACTAAAATACAAGCACCAATACTGTGAAGGTTGATTAATGAGTACGTAGCATATGTGGCATGGACATGGTGGACAAAGTTATGGGTCTCATCTGGCTTCAATGGAGCAGCAGATTCTAGTCCGAAATTTTGAGTGACCTAGAATTTAAAATTTATGGATTGCTTAATTCTGGAATTTTCCATCAATGTAATACGTTTGGACCTTTGTTGACTGAGGATAATTCCAACGTGGAAAGTGAAATGCAGATATGATGATACTATAAATATTCCTCCACCTGGAACTGAATTATCTTGTTAAAGGCCTGACAGACATCTTTTTGAAATGCAAAAATGCCTCCTTGCCTTCTGTCATGAAAGATAAAGAAATTTGTTTTTCCTCCAGATCAATGCAGTAACAAAACCAGATAATCCAGTCACATTAATCAATCCTCTTCCTACTTTTGTAATGTTCCATTTCCCTGTCTGTGCTCAAAGAGCCTGTCATTATTACTCATTACTCAATCTCTTTAAAACATTCCATCACCACTGCACAAATCAAGGCTGAGTACCAGTTGGATCCTGTTACTCACTCTGTGCAAAAATTAACCCCGAAAAATTCCAAGGCTTGAATATGAGACTTGAAAATCTGAAGCTACTAAAAGATGGAGAAACACTTCAAGGCTTTGACACACAAAATGATTTCATAGATAAACCCCCAAATCATATGCAGCAAGAGTTAAAATTGACATATGGAAGGACATCAAACTAAAAACCTTCTACAAATTAAAGGGCCCAAAAGAATTAAGAGACAACAGAAGGAAATGGTAAAAGAATGGAGCCAGGGGCTTCTCCCAAGCCCATGTTACCCTTGAGGAACAGATCCTCAAATGACCTTAAGAGTAAAAATAAATGGGTTTATCTGGGCCAACTCTATGGCCTTAAACATCCAAAAGGTAAGTGTAACCAAAGATTAATGGGGTCAATATAATTCTTTAAGAGTCCATACATATAGCTAAAGGCTACATAACAAGAAACAATGTCAGACAGGAGATACCTTCCTTTGAGTTGTTGGCCAGGGTGGCCCAAAAGACTCTCAGACAGTAACCCAACATAGAACTGGGAAAATGAACAGCAGACCCCAATCTTATCTAAAGGAATATTGACAACTGATTGCTGCTAGATGAGGAACAGCTGATCTTCCTAAAACAAGGATCTCTAGATAGGCTGACTAAATTTAGCAGATGGGCAAGCACTGGGGAACAGCTGGGGGCACTGACAACACAGTGGACAATAACAGGGATGACAGAGTATACGGGCTCCAGTGGGGGTGGGGGTGGGGAAGCTATGGGAGGGTGCCATTTGGGAAGTGGGTATATAGATGAGAAAGATTATTTGGGATGTTCTGTATGATGTATATACACACAAAAAGTCAACAAACTAAAAAAAAACATATTTGAAGAGGAAGCATAAAAATTTACTTCATGTTAATTATTAGAGGTGATAAACATTACCATTGAAATCTACCTGATGACTTTATATCCATACTCAGGTGCCAAGGATCCAAGTGTAACCTACTGTGACTAGTAATAATCAGATACATAGAGATTAAAGACATGTGCAAACAACTAAGCATTAATAGCATTAAAAATGTAGGAAACAGTATATTTTAAAATGAAATGGAGGCACTGGAGAGATTGCTCAGTGGTTAAGTGCAGTTAAGGATAACTGTCCTTGCAGAGGTCCAGAGCTAGATTCCCAGCACTCACATGGCAGCTAAAAAACATCCTAACTCTAGTTCCAGGGGATCTGATGCTCTCTTTTGACTTCCGTGGGCATTGTATGACACGGGTGCACTTACACACATGCAGGCAATATACTCATATGCATAAGATAAAAATAATAAAATAAAATGGAGATCTTCTTTAAAGGTTAAAAACTCATTCAATTTTATGTCTTCCAGGGTTTATACTGAATTCAGTATTGTATAACTGTATTAATTCAACTGTGAACCTAAAACTTTACAGCCACTTTTGAAAGAGATGTATCCTTGCTCTGGAAAATGTTATTGAATAGGTTAATGCGGTTGTAATGAAATGCTTCTTTAAAGAGAGACAATCTGCAGAATGGGAGAAAATATTTAGTACCTATTTTTTTCACACAAGTAAATGCATCAGAATATATAAAGAACTGAAAAAGCAATAAAAACAATTGCTAAAATTAAAAATGTAGAAATGATCTGAATAGACACTTCTCAAAAGAACTTCAAATGATCAATAAAGAAGGAAAAGTAAATCAGCAGAAGAGATAGCTGCATGCCCATGTTTATTATAGCATTATTCATGAAGGCTAAGGCATGAAATCAGTCTAGAAGAAGCCCATGAAGAGATAATGAAAATATAATACATATGTACGAGGGAGTGTTATTAGGCTGTAGAGAATGAAATCCCATTCTTTGCAGGAAAATTCGATGGAACTAGAGGGCATTGTTAGCTGAATTAAGCCATGTATAGAAAAACAATGATCACATTTTATTTCTCATATATGGAAACTAAAAGATTTTAATCTTGATGCACAGTAATGATTATTAGGGACGAGGAAGAATGATAGGTTGGAGGGTGAGAGTGGAAGAAGGGCAGTTGGTGATGATCAATACACAGTGTATGCACATACATAAATGCCATGCTGAATCCCACTAATGCAATTCAGACACACTAATAAAGTTAAAAAGTAAAACAAAGCAAAACAAATGAACAAAATCCAAAAAATATACCTCAGTACAGCTTATACCTAAGTCTTTTCCTATGGTAGCATTTGCTGGATGCAATCCACCTTACTGCTTTAATTGCTGTCTTACTTTCTCTTTGGCAGTGGCAAATACCTCATCTGCTTATACTGCAGAGAAGATCTAGTGGGCAAGCTAGAGGCAATGGAGGCATGCGTGCATGGTGGGCAGAGAAGCAACGGTAAGTCAGCATAACATAATTCAGGTGCTGAAAAGGTCAAAGAAGTAGTCTTCCTACTAAATAGAGTTTGAACACAGAAACATGAACAGAAATAGTCACGGAAGTACTGCTTTCTTAATGATAGAAGAGTCAACATAAAATTTCCTCTAGGACTTAGCATTTAAGGCGGAACACACGAAGAAGTTCGGTGGGGGGATGGGGAGACATGGCTGGGGAGGAGGTCTGAATTTGATTAAGAACTGTTGTATGAAATTACAAAAGCTCAATAAAAAATGAACTCAAAAATTTCCTCTAGGGAACTGAACCCATATGTATATGTATATGAACATGTATAAACTTTAGCACCAGAAATGTGTTATTCATTTCCATCCTTTGCTGATGACTAATGTTCCATGCTCTTTAAATGGGAGCCAATTAGATGTACTGCCTGGCTATTATTAAACATGTGTATTTGATAGTAAAAACTGGAAAAGTCATAAAAATTTCTGGCAAACGAGAAGACTAAAAAGTATCCAAGATACTTTAATTCTTAAAAATTCTGTAAAGATCTTTCATGGCAATTTCATTTTCATTGTACCTTTTAGAAAACTCAAGAAACACTGTGATTACTATTTAACTTACCTTGTTAAATATTTTTCAGCCTTTTTCTGTGGAGGGGGGTTCAGGGCTTTCTGGAAAAGATAAGGTATCATTTAAAACAGTGTTATATCTAGTGAAACTGATCGGTCTTTTCAAATTCAGATTCTCCCTACTCCAGCAGAGAGCACAGAATGTACTATTGGGATGATGCTCACTGCCAAATGTCAGGAAACACACCCAGAAAACTGAATTCCGGCCTAGCATGTGTTCCCTTATGTTCTATGATATTTGACTTGAAGGGACAATAACTCTGTAATGTAGTGACAAGTGACAGAAGGCAAGGCATCTTCACTTTCCATTCAAATGTGCTTAATGTCTTCAATAATACGAAGAGGGCACTTGGGTATAACAATAAGTGGTTGATTGTACTGATGATACGAAGCTCTTGGGAGTTATCCTGGTGAAAGATTAACGTTATTTTGTTTACCATATTAAATTTTCATCTATTAAGTCGAAATTTTATTTATATTTTGCAGATGGGCGAATCATAAGGGAATTAAGGTCCTCCATGAGTACGTTAAATGATAGAAAGTTCTAGGGGTTTATATTGAACATTTACATACTTGATGCCAATCATTACATACCTTTTTTTTTTTTATATAAAAATGTCATAATGAGTGAAGAAAAGGAAAGGCAAAAGTGTATATTTTATCCTTTAGGGAGAAAGGTTTGATTTTAAAATTATATGACAAATTGGAGACTTGTGCTAATTTGGACACTGCCAAAATAATATTTAAAGAAAAGTCAATTTAGGAAAATAAACAATATTTAAAGTACATCTTGGAGGATTGCTTTATGTAAATAGACTGAAATTTACATGGTTAAGGCAAATCAGAGAGGAAGCTAAATGAGTTTAACAATTGGACCAGATTTAAAATAAAACTAATAGCAACAATAGCAGTGTTAACAAAATTATACAGTTTTAATCATAGTTATTCTTAGGATGGAAAATCTTTATGATGGCTCATGTCATCCTACTGGAAAACTGGTAGTTCTAGGGAGACTAAGAGAGAGAGAAGATTTTCTGTAGATAATTGGCTAAAGGGACAGAGCTTTGCAAGAAAAGTTTGGGCAATCTTATTCCAGGATCTACATTACTGGGGAAAGTCTATTTTAAAATGCTGCTTTTCCCCACTGGGTCTGCAGGGCAGCGGTAAAGTGTCTCCCTCCTTCTTTACAAAGTATGTAGAGGGTGCAAAGTAATCCCCAAACTGGGGTTTGAAAAATGGATGTGATCGCCCAGGCTGTCTGTGGGACTCTGGTCATGCTCAGCTCCCTGGCTGGCATTAATCCTGATGTAAGTCGACATGATACTTTTCCCATGGCTTACTCAAGAAAATCAAAGTTTAAAGTTGTTAGTTGAGTAAAACCACTGAAAAGAAGTAGGTAAAATCTAGTTCACTGTCTAGTTCATATAGAGGAATTCTAGTCTGGGTAATGCTCCTTCCTTGTGAAGCATGTTTGCCCTCAGTGCCTCAATATACTTTTGCTGATGTACCCATTCTGGCTATATCTCCAAACCCATACACTGCTCTTGTGGCCATAAAGATTGTCCTAGGATAAGCTTAGTTCCTGAGGCATACATCTCCCAAGGCTTTGTCTTCAACACCAAATAAGCTGACTGTGTCAGAGCACAGAGGAACCTCAGTTGACTGGAGATGGTCTCCAAGGGCTTTCTGGAGGCAACTGTTATTACGGCTTCAATAACATTATGGTTTTAAGATGGTTGGGCCAATGATGTGTTTGGTCCCTGCAGCTCCAACATTCTATGAATAAATTGCTTGTGGGCAGGCCTGGGAACAGACTCATCACATTTCTCTGGGAAAATCCAGTGCACATCCAAACAGGCTCAATAAATGAACTTCTAGAACACAATTAATTAATGTTGAAACTAAGTGGGAATGAACATATGGGTTTTGGGAAGAGAAAAAGCTGTCTTTGCATTTGGCAATGCCATGGGTCACTTTACTAGTCCAAATACAGAAAGACACATGGGCTGGGATGTAGCTCATTTAGTAGAGCGCCTGAGTGGGCACTGTGGCACACAGCTGTAATCCCAACTCCTGGGATGTGGAAGCAAGAGAATCAGGAGTTCAAGGATAGCCTCACTTATATAAGACCCTGTCTAAAAAAATGCAAGAAAATATGTAAACACACATAGGCTCACACTTTTGGAAGAATTTGGTGGTGATTTTTTCCCACAAAGATAATCATTTTAGTTGATGTCTTATTGTTGTAGCAACAATATGCACTCATGGAAGAGTTATGAAAATAATAGAGACTTTGGAAAGCTGGCTTCATGACATAGGCTCCTGATGTGTTGATTTATTTGTTAAGCATATATGCTAGGTAAGAGTTTCAAACTACTCTTAATGAATTTGAAAGAATTTTACATAGGTAGATGCTAGATACAACATATTACTTTTCAATTATACACAATCAGTCAAATATGAGTATGTATAAGGAGAAAATAGAAAGTAATAATAATTCAGTTTTATTAATATTTGATAATTTGAGAACCATGTCAGTTCAAATTTATGCACTACCTATATGGTGCTTATTATAAATTGAGAACAAGAAACCAGAGGACCACAGGGTAAGCATGATGCAAAACCCTGCCTTTGAAGAATAAGAGATTTAAACATGAAATTTTCTTTGAAGCAGTTATGAAGTACACTTCCTCAATCTTTTCCTTCTCTTTTTCTTCTTCCTCCTCTAAGAACTACAAAAGCTGATGACATTTTCACCAGAGAGAAAGCATGTCACTTTGTCTAGAAGACCAGCTGACCAAGAGCCAAACTGACAGCAGCAGCATGACCACCTTGGGGTAAAAACATCCCTGAGAACCCTAGTCCCAATAAAATATCAAGCCAGCATCCTTTCAAAGTACAGCCAAGAAAGATCCATTAATTCAGAGGTTCTTAGTTAAAGCTTCGAGAAAATGGGAGGGATGACATTTCCAGGATAGAGTTAATTAAAACCCTTTGGAGGACTATTTTCCCAAGACAGACCGTACTTTCAACATCCTGATTAATTTCTAGGGTTGTGCTTTGACTTTATTCTATCCTCTCACAGTTTCATTAACACTCTCGTGTTTGAAGTGGGAAAAGGAAATCACGACAACCAGTGTCCTGCATGAAGGAAATCAGTGTCCTACATGAAGAGAGAATTTATTTGTGAATATTATTTTCTGGAAGCTTACTAGTGGGGAGATGCTTCTTTTTCCTCATATATATATCCTTGGACTTTCTGATATCTGTATAAGATGCCTAATTTCTATACATACCCACAGCTCTGCTTTCTTTGGGGGTGGGCGGGGAATGACTGTGATCCAAGCAGCACTGGGCTACTCCTGACCTAGGATTATAATCCTCGACAAGAGTTTTACCAATTTTTCAAGCTTACTCTATCCTGATGCTGTTTGGATTTCTGAGTTTGTATAGTTTGGAGTTTATTGTTCAAAAAAAAAAGAGATAAACCCAAATCTTCCTTTTATATGAAAAATATCCCCATTATTATTCTTGAAATAAATGAACTGCTGTGGTTTTAATGTGCCCCACGCCCCAAACTCATGCTTCATTTTGCCATTGTATCATGTTGCCCAGTGAGAACTTGAGGGGATAGCTAGGGCTGTACAGAGATTAATGCCTCTCTTGAGAGTATGTGAGGTCATAGCCCAAGCCCTGCCTTCAGGCTCGCCCCTTTCAACACTCTTCACTGACCTCACTTTTCTACCACACCATGACATAATGCAAAATATTTCTCCAGAAGCTTCTGCTATCCTTTCAGCTTCCTGGCTTCTAGTCTGCAAGTCAAAACAAGTTAATTTTCTCTGCAAATTACCCAGTCAGTGGTATTTTGTTATGGCAATGGAAAATTGATGAAGACATAAGCAAATATCAGCGGCCAGAAAAGAAGATAACAAAAACTCCCAACTATTGCACCTCACACATACATGTTATGCTAGTAAAAAAAAAAAAAAAAACCTATGATATATAAAATAAATAAAAGAGCAAAGAATTGTGAGAATTGTGTTCTAATATTTTAAACTTTACACTCACGCCTTTTGAAACAAGGGGAATAAAATCTTATATTGGCCTGTCACAATAATGAATAATGATATTATTATGATTAGTGTCTGCTTTATCTGTAAGTTCTGAAAGTTTGAAACGTCCTCATAAAATTATCATTTTTCTTTCTTTGCATGTCCATGCTCAAATAACATTGTGATAGATTGTTCATTCATCATTACTCATTATTGATTGATGAACAATATTTACTGATTCCTATTTTAAAAAAATTTCCTTCACATGTTGTAATAGCTATATAGTTGTACTTAAAAATGTTCTAATATTTTGGTTTTTAACTTTACACTTATGGAAAAATTATGACAATAATACAGAGAATTCCCATATGCTTATACCTAGCTTCTCTTATACTACCTGCTATAATTAACTAATTTATATATATATATATATATAATATGTATATATTACCAGCTAAGGGCCATATTTTATTTATATTTCCTCATTTTTATCTGATTTCCTTTTTCTTTTTCATATGCATATGCATGTCAGTATGTGTTTATGTGGGTGCATTTGTGAGTGCAGGTGTACATGTACATGCATGTGCATGTGTATGGAGACTGGAGGTCAACCTTGGGTATTGTTCCTCAGGAGCCATCAACCTTGTTTATGAGACAGATTCTCTAACTGGCCTGGAGCTTGCAGCATAAGCTAGGCTGTGTGGTCACTGATCCCCAGGGATCTGCTTGACTCTTCATCTTCAGCACAGGGATTGCAAGTATGTGCCTCCATGCCTAGATATTCGATGAGCATTCTGGGAATGGAGCTCAGGTGCTCATATTTGCACAGCAAACACTTCACTTTCTGAGCTACCTCCTCAGTCCCTAATAGTCTTTTCCTATTATGGAATATTGAGAAAAAGAATGTTAGGTGAGGATTCAAAAACCTCTATTTAATAATATCCGGAAATCTGTAAAACTGTTGTATTTATTTGGGTAAGTTCCGGTGGTGTTAAAATGATTGTTTTCACCAAAACTTTGTCAAAAGCTTTATTATGTATTCCATGTATAACAGTGTTTATGAAAAGAACAGTTATGAAAATGTGCCAATTTATAGCTTATTTATACATTACTAAATTTCAACAGAAATCAGGACAATTATTTGGATTTAGAATTTAGACCAATAATCAGAAAGATTTTATGTGTATTTGCCTGCATATATGTAAATGCACTCGTGTCATGCAATGCCCACCAAGGTCAGAAGAGGGCATCAGATCCCCTGGAACTCGAGTTGAGGACAGTTGTTAGCTGCCATATGGGTGCTGAGATTTGAAACCCCATCTTCTGCAAGAGCAGTCAGTGCTTGTAGCTGCTGAGCCATCTTTCTAGGCCCTAACCAGAAAGTTTTATTAATATATATTTTCAGTGTGTGTGTATGTGTGTGTGTGTGTGTGTGTGTGTGTGTGTGTATGCAGTCATGCACGTGCCATGGTGCATGTGTGGCAGTCAGAGGACAATTTTTTCAGGGTGATTTTTATTCCACTGTGGATTTCAGATAAACTCAAGATATGAGTTTATCTAGTGCTCTTCCTCCTGAGCCATCTTGCCAGCGCCAAAGAAGATATTCTAAGTAAAAAGGAATATTTTACCGCTGACATTTGTCATTGACATCCAAAGGAGAAAGCCATCAAGTCATTTCATTATTATCTTTAAATCATCCTTAGACACGCCCTCTCCCCTTTGATTGTACCCCCATACCTATCTCTGTACTTGGCTGTCATCTCATGGTCTCCATGGCACCTTTGACTCAAATGTCAATTTCCTTTCCCCTATTTGACACCATTTCAATCAAGCCTTTTGTAACATTATAAAATATGTTGTAACAATGTATGTTCAGAACAAAAGTGATAGATTTCTATCTTCTACTAGTGTCATTTGTTCTCTACCCTCATCATCTTTTCACCCTCACGAGCAGCAAAAGAATCTCTTCCTTCCCTCATTGCCACATTCACTCTCAAGCCCCTTCCAGCCACTCTCCTCCACTGTCACATTATCAATGAAATTTCCTAACAAATGTGCACTCCACAAAAGGACTCGGATGGCATGCCAGAAGAATGGCATTTCTTGAAATATTTTTTTTGAATTTCATAAATGAGTGTTGAATTTCCCCTCCCCCTCCTCCCATGTCCCCCTCCTCCCTCTCAATTTCTTATCTTTTTCTTTATTATTGTTACATACATATACATACATTTATATGTATTATATATATGATGCACTGAGTCCACTTAATTGTGCTTGTGTGTACATGTGTCTCAATTTCGTATCTTTTTCTTTACTATTGTTACATATACATATATACATATACATATATATATATGATGCACTGAGTCCATTTAATTGTGCTTGTGTGTACATGTGTTTAGGGCTGACCACTTGGGATTAGATAACCTCCCAGGCAGCTAGTTCCTGGAGAAATCTATTTCTCCCTCCTTCAACATCTGCTGATGACCTTTAACTCATCATCTAGAGGCAAGGCCCTGTGAAATTTCCCTCACACATATTAGCATGCAAACAATTTTGTCATTTTGCAGATCTTGTTAGGTTACCATACTGTGAAGATTTCACCAGAAGTATAGTTTTTCTATCATAATAGAATGTGATATCTAGCAATTGCATTTTACCAATCTGTTATATAAATGTGATATAAAATTTTTCATATAGTAAACTTTTCCCATAGAATCCTAATTTCTAAAAGAAGTACTATGGAAATCACATAAAAATTCATTATCACTGGGGAAACATCAGAGCTTGAAAGTAAAATGGTTCAGATGCTGAAAAATTGCCCCACCCACCCTCTACTGTTATACCCCTCTGTCAATGTTCTAGAGAAAGCAAAGGAAAGGCACATTTGTAAGCAACTTTGAAGTGCTTACTGACTTTTTAAAATTCTGTAGTTAGTAGGATTACATTACCTTCATTTTTCAAACTTCCTCTTCTCTGCATGGTTTTTCATTTTCTTTGCTTTTTGCTTTTCTGTTTCCTTCTTTCATTCAGTTTTTGGTAACTCATATAACTTTTATTCTTTCTTGATTGCGATTAGCAAGAGCATACTGGAAAAGTTTGAATACAGTTGGCTACTCCTAAGATTCAATAAATATATCTTGATCCTCATCACTTCAATTTAGTTATTTCTAATTTGACATAAGCTCTTGAAGTGGTCTCCATGTTCAAATTCTGGTTATCTCCTTTACATAGACTGTTTCCTGCATTTGCTTGGAGTGGGGCAGGGTGTTTTCTATTTTTGTTTTTTATTTTATGGTTCCCCAAGGCTGGGTTAATCATGTTTTCCTTGGGTGAGCAACATCTTGCCTCTGAATATTTAAGCCATGATTCAAACATACTCCCATAGCGTGGGACTTGTTAAAATATTTTTTTTTTTTTGGAGACTGGGACTCCTTGTAGCTCCAACTGGCCTGGACCTCATAGAGATTGGTCTGCCTCTGCTTCCTGAGTTCTGGCATTAAATGTGTGTGCCACCATCCTCAACAATCCTTTCTTGTTTATCACATTGCACATCTCAAGGAGGCAGTAGTAACAGCTAATGAAAACAAGTGTTGAAGGAAGGAAGGAAAATATTGCTTAGTGGCTTTGGAACATGTGTGCTACAGATAAAATCCTTTATTCTGTCATAAATACAATCAGGTCTCATTTAGAGATAAGAAATTAAGAGTCATGGATGTTCAAAAGCTTGGTCCAGTTTATACAAGTACTAATGCTTGTTTCACCTACTATTCAAATTGACTCTTCTGACTTTTTGTAGAGTTGATGGAAGACTGAGTCCTTTTGTTGGTATGTTTCTATGTAAAGTTTTCAGAAGAATAATATGCCAAATATTGTTACTCGAAAGATTGTCATATGAAACCTGTACCACAGAAAACCCCTCTCCCCCCATTACTCATGCTTGGAATTGGGATGACTACAACAATATGTTTCATTTTCTTTGTTCTTCATATAACTTGAGTTGGATGTTGCTGCCATCAAAGAGCGTTCTTCATTTGAATCTGGTTGGTAAAAGAACTGATACTTCATGAATTTCAAGGCAATCATAAAAGGTGATTTAAAGCTTATTCTTTTGGGGCACTCATTTAGCTCAGCCCCTATGTTGTCAAAAGGTCCAAGTTACTTGCCCTTCTGGAGACAACATTAGGGTCTGGCCATCAACCTGAATGGTGGAGCTTGCCAACCACCAGTGAGAGTGAGTAACAGCCTGCTGGCCAGGTGAGGGAATGATCTTTGATGTGCCCCCATAAATCCTTTGTTGAGCTGCCTGTTAATGCCATTTGGAGCAGAGCTAAGCCTTCCACCAAAGAAATGAAGAAATACGAGCAGCATCATTGGTGGTATTCTCTGCTACTTTTAAAAGCTGATTCCTGCAAAAATCCCAAGCAAAATAAGTATCAAAAGTCCTTTTGGATTCATGGAAGGCTTCATTTGAAAATTGTGCTTTATTTCTGGAAATTTCTTTCCTATGAGATGAACTTAGATGCAAGCTGATATAAAGAACCCAAGAGCAATTGTCCAGCTCCAGGAAGACTTGCAAAACTGTGAGATAATTTCTATTTTGTAAGCTGCTTTGTTACAGACTCTTTTGTCTGTTTTGACTAGAAACATCCAGGAAAAAGGAAAATTTGTTTATTTGTTCTGGACTTGCTATAGTAGCATGAATATAGGAAGTAACCTTTGTGCTACTTAAAGGGCTCCAAGGAATCTACTTGAAACAAAGACTATTTCACTGCTGCAAGTTAGCTTCTACTAATTCTATAATTTAGTAAATATTTTATTTAATTTGAGGTATTTTTCTTTCAAAGAAACTGGTTACTGGGGGTAGGGGTCTAAATTTGATCAAGAACTCTTTTATGAAATGTGCAAAAGTTCTATAAAAGATTTTTAAAAAGAAATTAGTCACTTCACTGAAAGTACATCACATTTCAGTCTGCTTTTTGTGTGTCTTAAAGTATAATTTTCTTTTCTTCTTATCTAGTATCGTTGATCATAGATACCAAGGTGATGATTTTCAGTTATCCAGGCTTAGATATTCATTTGGCAAACTCATAAGATCATCAACTATACTGTCCATCAATATACTTTGTCATGGTATCAGTAGGTCATATTCAGCAATGGGGCTGAATAGTAAACATGATCCATATTTACTGACTTCACTATAATTCACACATAGCTGCCATTATTTATTTCTGAAGTTCTGTGTCTGGGGGCACTAATACCTAATGTGTAGTGTCACAACTGCCTTAGCTTTGGTTTTTCTACTCTTGAAGAAAGAACTTGAAATGGAGGCTTAGATGTAGAGCTAATTCATTTAGGAGCTAGTATAAGATAACCAGTGCATGAAGCTCCACGGATCACTGTTGGATCTCCTGGTTCCCAAGGGCTTCTGATGAGCTAAGTGTCTCTGCTGACCCACCATCCATGTTCAAGGGTAGTCCAAGACAGTATACTAACTCCCCTCTATTTCCGTGTACTTTATAACTAAGCATGAAGTAGTTTCTGTGGGGCTCTCATGGATCTGTCCTATCAAAGTGCTAGGAAGGAAAAGGAGAAAAGTGTTATGTGTGCCACTGACATAACAACTTCTGAGTTACTCTTGCAAAGTGAGTTCCATTGGTGGCAGCTTGGATGTGTAGTAGATTCAGAGAATGGAAGAAAACTACCATAAATATCCAATATAAATCCCAAGAGAAAAGAAAGAGAAACATTGCCTGCTTTGCTTGGGGACCCTCTTAAATCTTCACATTTTAAAGAATATACAAGGCACAGAAGTACTAGAGAGTGTTAGCAATAATCCAGAGAATTCTCTAGGAGCAGAGTGAGAATTACTTAAAAATTCTCCAAATATATACATATAAATAAAAATTAATGAAAACAAATGGTCATTAAAGGTGCCTTCTGTTAACAATTGATTAGAATATCCAAGAAAAAATAGACATTAGATGCTCACTTTAATGGTAACTGGAGTTAATGTGTGATGTTTAAAATTTTTACACATATTGATGTGTGTTGGGAGAGATCATTTGAGAGAAAGAATATTAAAGTACAAGAGAGTTCTTAGCTTTGTGAGGAGATTCGATGTCAAGTAGAAATTCATAACTACTATAAGAATTACTGAAGATGACTGAGAAAGTGCTCCATGTAATCATCCTGGCCACATAAGTGTAAAATGAAAGTGCAAAGCCTATTTTTCAAAAAGTAGGAAAACATTGTGGTTAGACTGCAGAAAATCTTTTGGTCTTTTTTCTCACGGTCTTGCTCCCAAATTGTTATGACATTTTTTTTTTTGTTTTTTGTTTTTTTTGTTTGTTTGTTTTGCTTGTTTAATGACATCCTAAGTAAGGAAGAATTTAAATACTTATTATTAGCTTAATTTAAATTTTTTTTTGTCTTTTTTTGAGACAGGGTCTCCTTGTAGCCCCAGCTGTCCTGGAACTCACTATGTAGACCAGGCTGGGCTCAAACCCACAAAGATCTGCTTGCCTCTGCCTCCCAAGTGCTGGGATCAAAGGCATGCTCCACCATGCCTGGCTAGCTTAATTTAATTTTACCGCACATCTTTATATTATGCAATGACTCTTCTAAATGCAAATATTAGCACATTTAACTCATGCAAAGTCACTGCTATTTTGACTTGTGTCTCATGTCTTTTGTTCTGACTGAATAGACAAGCCAGATTTTGGGAAGTTGGAAGCAGATACCTTCATTTGAGAACTTTGCTAGGTGAGGGCAGATGTTCACAGGTACAGGTAGTAGTGAGTGGGTGACTAGGGCTTATGCACATTTTCTGGGGCCTGATACCTCTTGCTGATTAAATTGAACCAAGACTAGGTGAGAGGTCTGAGTTAGGCAATCCAGACATCTGCTTTTTCCATAGTCCACTGCCTCAGTGGATGGTGGGAAGGAATACATTCAATAGAGCCTCATATGGAGTAAGTGTCCTGTACTGTTCCTATAGGCTAGGTTTCTTATTTATCTTCATTCAATTTTATGCTATTTGATTTGTCAAAATTTCTAACTCATTGGAATAATTTGAGTAATTATTCCATGCAGTAGATATTCAGTTCTTGCTCACCAAACTACACATTTTGAAAACTTTCTTCCTGTAATACATGAAAAAATCATGAACAGGTCTCCTCACATTTGCTTTCATGGCATATCTACCAAGTATAAATAGTTCTTCCAGTCATCAGGATTCACTCTCAGTGAAGGCAGTTAGGTGTGTAATAGAAGTATTCCACTGTTTCAGAAGAGGTGTCCATGGGAATGGACGAGCTTGGTCTGCTTTCATTTGCTCTGAGGTGCTGATGAGGTGCAGTCAGTCTAGATGTTGTACCCAGAACGTCATCGATTTGCTGACATATGTCCATTAGGGATGAGAAATGGTTTTGAAAAGGAGCTTGGTCTGCTTTCATTTGCTCTGAGGTGCTGATGCCATGAGTTATGCAGTCAGTCTAGATGCTGTACCCAGAGTGTCATCGATTTGCTGACATATGTCCATTAGGGATGAGAAATGGTTTTGAAAACATGAGGAACAGACAAAATTCTGAGGAGACAAGAGGAAAGGACAGTCATCTATCTGATTTTAAATATTTAAAGCCTGTAATATGGAAAAAGAATTGAATTATGCCTGAGTGCTCTCAAATGACTGATGGGAGGAGTGCGGGAAAAAGCCAAATTAGTTTAAGAGGAAAAAGCGATGAACATTACAATCATGAAAAAGGGAATGTTCTCTGAATCATGATATAGGAAACTCTTCCTCATTTAAGCAGAAGTCTGCTAAGGCTGTTGTCCAAGACTGCATTTGTTCTATTCAATGGGGTTGCATCTAAATAGCAGGAAATGGAGCCAAACCACGCAGCAACATTTGGTACACTGAGAAGTGTTATTTCCTTTTGTGAAATGTCATGATAGGAGTTACTCATGTGTTCATTAATTTTCTTGAACTTCTGTGATAAAATGCCACAGCTAGGTGGCTTTAGCAACAAATATAGTTCTAGAGGCTGTACATTTGAATGTCCAGGTTGTTGGAAGGATCGTGTTGCTTCTCAAATCTGTATCTAGAATCCTTCCTTGCTTTATTCCAGCTTCTGATGATAAACTCCAAACTTGGTATTCCCTGACTTGAGATGAGTCACTCCAGTCTCTTTCTTTGCTGTCATTATGGTGCACTCCTTCTTATAAGGACAGCAATCATACTTAATTCAAGATGTCCCTAATGATCGCAGATAAAATTATTTATATTTACAAAGTTCTCATTTCTCAGTGAAGTTTCATTCACAGGTACCAAGAGCTAGGAATCCAACATGATTTTTTGGAGGTCATGGTACAGTTCTAACTGTGGCCTGCGGAGGCTGGCATCCTACGCTTGGACACTGGCAGCGGCCCTGCCATGCTTGATCATCCAAGCAAGTCAATCTATCTTTTGAAATGTCAGTTCCTACTTCTATAAGAAGAGGACAATAATTTCTAACCACCTTTGCCAGAAAGTTCATATATGAACATATGCTCTGAAGACCCTCATAATAGACATGTTTACTGCAATTTACTTCATACAAGTTCATCTCAAAATGATAATTTTGTTCCTTTTTTGAAAACAATTAAAGCACGAAGTGTTTAATCTCTGGCCCAAACACTGCTTGAATACTGACGCCAAAAGTCTAAGACACAGAATCTGCAAGATCATGAGAAACAGAAGAGATTTATTTCATTTGGAAGGGGCCGAGAAAATGCTCAACTTCCTCATCACTACCCACTCAGTACATGAGGAAAAGAAAGAAAAACACAGGGGAACTATTTTAGAAATTTATTCTGAGATTTATGGTCCAGTTTTTCATTGTACAGTCACTTCATTCCCACAGTATCCTACTGGAAGATTTTCATGTGAGCTTATTCTGCCAGTTTCCTTTAATAAGCTCTGTTTTGCATTCTATTTTCAGTTTCTAGCTGTTCTCTGGACTCAGTGTTGGTTAGCATTTGAGGTGAGATATAACGTGTTTCCAAACAGAAAGCATGAATAATTTGGCATTTAGAAAAGATTGGAAAAGCTGTTTCAGATGAGAACCATGCGAACTAGGAACAAGTGTTGTCAAAGGCTTAAAAAGGGCAGATGTAGATAGACCAAGGGTGACAAATGAGATCTTGAAAATGAATAACAAAATGCAAGGACTCAACTCCCTATTTTAAAATATACTGTAAAGCTATAGTAATTAAGAGAGTGTGGTACTAACATAAAGATGGACAGAGGAATCACTAGAATAAAGGGTCTCGAAATGAACTCTTGTATTTGACTAGTTGATTTTCAAAAACCATGCAATATGCTTGTACAATGCAAAGGAAAGAGCAATGGCATTTTAAACAAATGGTGCTGTGACATGAAGAAGAGAGAAAATGGACACCTAGTTTGTATTATATACTGAAATTAACTTGAAATAGATCACAGACCTATATATAGCAGCTAACTCTAAAAATCCCTATTATGTTTCACTTTGTCATACCTGGGATGAGGAAACATGAGTTGGTGAGTTATCTCAATCTGATTGGCTTATCGACATGTTTGTGAGGCATTTTCTTGATTGTTGAGTGATGTGGTAGGGCCCAACCCACTGTGGGTGGTGCTACACCTGGGCAGGTGGTACTGAGTCATAGAAGAAAGCAGGCTGAGCACAGGCTAGGGGAGCAAGTAGGTAAGCAGCGTTCAGTTCCTGCCTCCTGGTTCCTGCCTTGGCTTTCTTTGATGATGAATTTTAACCTGCGAACCAAATAAACACTTCCCTCCCCAAATTGCTTTTGGCAATGGTGGTTATCACAACAACAGAGAAGCAAACTAGAGCAATCGCCTTCCTAAAAGAAACAAGTAGTATAATTCTGTGAACCAGGATTAAGGTATAAATTCTTTAAAAAGTTTGAAAATATTTTGTGTTAATATTCCCTTTGATTAACAAATCAAACCATAGGTGTATCTACTCCTAGCACATTATATGTTGTTTTGATACCTGTGTACAATGTGCCATGATTAAATCAAGCTAATTGACATACCCATTATTTTATCTACTATCTAATGGTGAAATATTTTAAATTTAGTCTCTTAATGTTTTGAAATATATAATGCATTATTGTTGATTACAGTGTCTCAGCTGTGCAACAGATCTGAAAATTTGTTCCACATGGTAGCCCTCATACATGCCTAAAAAGAGTGAATATTTGCTCAGGTCATTTGGCAAAGGGTTGACAGTTCTTTCAAATATTAAACCTAGATTCACAATGTGACTCCATAATTCTAATCCTATAGGTATTATCTACATGACTTGAAAATATATGACCATACAAATGTTGTGCATGAGTGTTTACAACAGCATTGTTCATAATGATCCCAAATTATAAACAACACATTTATTGACTGATGAGTGAACAAAATTCATCTTTTTATACAATGAAATGCAATTTGCAATTAAATAGAAGTATTGATGCACGCTACAATATAGATGAGACTAAATATATGCTAAATGAAAGATTCTGCCAGTTGCTAGTTGTAGGATTCTACTTGAGATCCAGGACAGGCTAATATGCAGAGCTAGAAAGCAAATAATGGTTGCTTAGTACTGGAAAAAGGAATAGGCCATGACTGCTAATCAGTTGGACTTTCTTTGGGGGCTGGTAGAAATATCCTAAAATTAGATTATGGTAATAACTTTACAACTCTCTGACTACACTAAAATCTATTTATACATTTCAGATGAATGGATTGTGTGATATATAAATTACCTTGATGAAACTGTTAAAATATTAATATATTATGGGAAAATGGAGTATATTTTAATAGAATAGCCAAAAAGAGAAGCGAAGAAGAAATATCTGAAATGAATTCTGAATACATTTCAGAATTGTCCAGGTGAAAGTGAAGTCAAGCAAAGTGAAGAATTTAACAGAGGCAATGACCTATGTGGACCAAAATCTGAAGAAGGAAAAGCATGTTTGTATCAAAGGCTAAATAATGCAATGATTTTCCTAATTCTTACCTTACTGAACTATGTCCTTGATAATCTCTCTCCCTTGAGTGTAATGGAAGCTTTCCACTTAATTTTAACTGGTAAAATGTGATAAACAAAAGTAGCACGAAAAATAACAGAAACATGATTCTTAAAAAAGAGAAAATATTACCATTTTCAAAAGAAATGGATTCAAATAAGAGTGAATTAGAAAAAATCTTACAGAATCCAAAGAGTGATTACATATATGCTGAAAATATGAAAAGACAGAAGATAGGGACAAAGAGATGGCTTAGTGATTAAGAGCACATACTGCTTTTGCAGAGAACCAGTTTGATTCCTGGCACCTATGTTAGATGGGCTCACAATTGTCTGAAATTCCAGCTCCAGGGGAATTTGTCACTCTCTTCTGGTCTCTTTCGGCACTGCACTCATATGCACAAAACCACCCGCCCCCACGTATTTGTATATCATTAAAAAAAAAAGCACTTTAGAAAAAGACATAAAATCTGAAGGAATTTTTAGGAAACATAACAAATAACTGATACAGAACATGAAAAGGGGATTCAGTAAAGAGATGGAAATGTTAAAAAATCAAATAGAAAATCTTGAAGTGAAGAGATAAATGTCAAAAAAGAAAAACAAAAGAAAGTGGAAAAAAAATCTCAGCCCTTCCCAGCATCCACTTGGTGACTAACAAGCATCTAGAGCTCCAGTTCCAGAGAATTCAGCACCACATTCTGGTCTCTGTGGGCATTAAACAGCAGGGGTGTACTTACATACATGTAGGCAAAATACTCAAACACATAAAATAAAAATAATAATTAAGCTCTCTCCGACTCGCAGGCTTCTCTCTCGTGGGAAAATAGTTTGGGCCTTCTGTGCCTTGATGCCCCCAGACTCACTCACCCTCCCATCTCCCCCTCCGGTCTCTCCTCCTAGCCTGGGTCCTTTCCCATTCTTGTCTTAGAGTCCCAGTCACCTGGGGAACCACCACTGCGTCTTCCTGATCCTGTGCATCCAGAGCAGATCAGTTCCTTCTCAGGTCCCCAGGAGCACTGCGTTTGGGCCCAGCCCCACCCTCACCTCCCTCTGCCCCTGGGTCTGCCCAACCTGCCAGCCTCTTTCCTGGACCCCAAGGCTGACCTTTCCTTTTCCTGGTCCTTTGCATCCAGACCACCTCAGCTCCTCAGTGCAGTCCCCAGGGGCCCTTGGGGCCGCCTCCGGCCCCATCTTCCTTTGTATCTCTGGGTGGCATGGCCACCAGCTGCCCTGGACGCAGCTCCCAGGCCAGTCCAACCCCCATATTCCTGAGGCCAAAGAGGGATCCAGATCTTAGGAGAAAGCCTGAGAGCGTCTGATCCTCATCTAACTTGGGTCTCTGTGGGAACTCCTGAAGACAAAAGCAATCTGGCCACTCCAATATAAAATCAAAAGAGAGAACTGGGAGCTTAGAGGAACCAGCCTTACATGCCAAAAAAGTAAACCACAAAGACACATAAAGTTCACAGAAAGAAGCAGACCTAAACTTAAAGGCTTGAGTTTCACACAAGAATCAGAAGAAATTCACATGTCAAAATCACAGAGAAAAAATAATAACATGAAAAACCAAAATAACATTCCCACCAAATACCAATAGTCCTCTAGAGGAGTACAATGAGAGCACCCTAGA
>NW_008345884.1:4450391-4451436 GCF_000622305.1 Nannospalax galili
GGAAAAGTACAGCTATATCAAGAATGTAAACAGAAATAAAAATGATAGGATTCAATACCCGTCTTTCATTAATAACTTTAAATATAAATGGAATAAACTCCCCAGTCAAAAGACACAGACTAGGTGAATGGGTTAATAAAGAAAACCCATCCTTTTGTTGTCTGAAAGAAACTCATCTCACTTTCAAGGACAGACATTATCTCAAGTGAAAGGATGGGAAAAAATATACCAAGCAAATGGCACTAAGAAAAAAGCAGGCGTAGCAATCCTAATATCTGACAAAATAGACTTTAAACTGAAACTTACCAGAAGAGACAAAGAGGGCTATTTCATTCTGATCAAAGGAACAATCAATCAAGAAGATATTACAATCATGAACATATATTCACCAAACTCTGGTGCACCCAACTTCATAAAAACAATACTACAGGACTTTAAGACCCTGATTAATCCCAAATCATTAATAGAAGGGGACTTCAATACTCCACTGTCTCCATTAGATAGGTCAATAGGGCAGAGTTAACAGAGAGACATCTGAATTAAACAATACCATATATCAAATGGCCTTAACACACATCTAACGAGTATTCCACCTAACCACCAAAGGACATACTTTCTACTCAGCACCCCATGGAACCTTCTCCAAAACAGACCATATACTGTGGCACAAAACAAACCTCTACAAATAAAAATGATTGAAATAATTCGATGCATTCTATCAGACCACAATGCAATAAAGCTTACAATCAACACTGGAAGAAGCCCTAATCAGCACATGATCACATGGAGATTAAACCATACACTCCTGAATGATGAATGTGTCAAAAGAGAAATTAAGAAAGAAATAAAAGCATTCCTGGAACTAAATGAAAAGGGCAATACAACACAACAAAACCTCTGGGACATGATGAAAGCATTTCTTAGAGGGAAGATTATAGCTCTAAGCACCTAATTCAAAAAGTCAGAAAGAACACAAATAAATGGCTTAATGTTGCAACTCAAGACACTTGAAAAGCAACAGCAAATGAAACCCAAACACAGCAGA
>NW_008345884.1:4451482-4452234 GCF_000622305.1 Nannospalax galili
CATTTTTAATGGAATACATTAAAAACCTATATGCTACTAAATTTGAAAATCTAAAAGAAATAGATGTATCTAAAGGCATGGGAACCACCAAAACTAAACCAAGAAGAGATTAACAGCTTAAACAGACCCATATCACAAAAAGAAATTGAAACAGTAATACAAAACCTCCCGACTAAAAAAAGCCCAGGACCAGAAGGATTTACAGCAGAATTCTATCAGACATATAAAGAAGATCTACATTCAATACTAATTAATTTATATAAAAAGATAGAAATGGAGGGAGAACTTCCAGTTTCTCTCTATGAAGTCAGCATAACTCTCATGCCAAAGCCAGGTAAAGATACAACCAAAAAAGAAAACTATTGACCAATAACCTTAATGAACATAGATGCAAAAATTCTCAAGAAGATACTTGCAAACCACATACAGACACACATCAGAAAGATCATCCACAATGATCAAGTTGGCTTTATCCTAGAGATGCAGGGATGGTTCAATATACGTTAAGTCAATAAACAACATAAATCATATAAATGGGCTCAAAGACAAGAGCCACATGTTCATGTCAATAGATGCAGAGAAGGCCTTTGTCAAAATTCAACATGCATTCATGTTCAAAGTCCTAGAGAGAATTTGACTGGAGGGAACATACCTCAACATGATTAAAACCGTATATAACAAACCCACAGCCAACATCATTGTAAATGGAGAATAACTGGAAGCATTCCCATTGAAATCAGGAACCAGACAAG
>NW_008345884.1:4453290-4455953 GCF_000622305.1 Nannospalax galili
CTTAAAGATATAGGTGTAGGAAAGTATTTTCTAAACCGGACATCAATTGCTCAGGAAACAAGGGCAAGAACTAACAAATGAGACCTCATCTTCTGTACATCAAAGGAGGCAACCAGGGAAGCGATCAGAAAACACACAGAATGGAGAAAATCTTCACCAGGGACACATCTGACAGAGGTTTAATGTACAGAATATATCACGAACTCAAAAAACAGAGAATCAAGACAAGAAGCAACCCAATTAAAATATGGGCTAAGGAGTTGAACAGAGAGTTCTCAAAAGAAGAAGTTAAGATGGCTATGAAACATCTTAAAAATATCCAACATCACTAATAATTAGGGAAATGCAAATTAAAACCACTTTAAGATTTCATCTTACCCCAGTCAGACTGGCTAAGATCAAGAGAACAAATGATACTAAATGTTGGAGAAGATGTGGGATAAGGGGAACACTCCTCCACTGCTGGTGGGGCTGCAAACTTGTTCAACCCCTAAGGAAAGCAGTGTGGAGAACTCTTAACTACAAATGAATCTACCATTTGACCCAGTTATACCACTCCTTGGCATATACCCAAAGAACTCATCTTATTGCAGAGACACTTGTACATCCATGTTTGTTGCTGCTCTTTTCACAATAGCCAAGAGGTGGATGCAACCTAAGTGTCCCTCAGTTGATGAGTGGATAATGATAATGTGGTTCATTTATATGATGGAGTTTTACTCAGCAATAAAGAAAGATGAAATCATGAAACTTGCAGGTAAATGGATGGAACTAGAAACTGTTATACTAAGTGAAGTAACACAGACTCAGAAAAAAAAATTGACATATGTTCTCCCTCATATGTGGATCCTAGAATCAAACTCTGATAAGTGAGTATGTATCCAGACATAACTACAGGAACCAGGATAATGGAAAGGAACCAGGGAGGTAAAGGAAAAGAAAGAACCTGAAAGAGAAGAACAGTAGGAAACAGGCCTTAATAAGGGAGATGTGGATGAAAATTCAGTTAGTTTAAGGGAGGGGGGAGGGAAGGGTATATAAGGAACCCTATAGGGGATAAGGGGAAAGAAGGAGCTCAAAGAGGTAGGACAATATGAGAAGGGTATTATTAAGGGAGATGGGGGGAAATGGGGGCACCGTAAGTGGGAAAACTATGGTGGAGCGGTGAGACAATGTGAGAGATAAATAATGCCTAGCTACTTTTGAAAACCAGAGGGAACCATATTATTCCTACAGCCTACTGACAAATTATACATAGCAGATCAAGAAATATATGTCTAGGTAAGGTTTATCTGAGAACAATTGGTCTTTGCCCAAGATTTATCTACATGACACAAAGTAATTAAAAGTACCAGACTGGTGGAACTAACCTTCTTGGATGTTTAACAGACGTACTTTGAGGCCTATACTAATTTGGTCAGAGGGACATAAAGGACAGTTTTTGCTCTTTGCCCTCCTAGGTAAAGTAGTTCCAGGGGACTATAGGCATCCCTCAAAATGCCCTGTAATTGTGGTGGGTCACCTGTCCTCTTGATCAAGGAGGCCGAAATGACCCCACCAGATGGACTTGAACCAGTGTCTCGTCTACGAAGTGGAGGGTCAACACAGAGGAATCACTTCCTCCATGCTTCCAAGCAAAGCCAACCATGATCAAACAGGACCTTTGACTCATCTTCACATGGATGGAACTGGTAAAAGAACAGAGCCAGGGGCTCCTCCCAAGCCCGTGTGACCCCTGAGGAACAGATCCTCAAATGACCTTAAGTGTAAAAATAAATTGATTTATTTGGGCCAACTGTTTGGTCTTAAACACCCAAAAAGAAAGTGTAACCAAAGAGTAAAGTCATCAGTATATTTAAGAGTTCAAGGTCTTACACTTTCCAGACATTAGGCTTAAGTCTTTGAGAGGGAACTGACACTGATTCTAACCACTCCAACAGCTACCAAAATACCTGAAAGAAATCCTGAATCCAGCTGGGAAAATGAAAAGCAGACCCCAATCTTATCTAAAGGACTATTGACAACTGATAGGTGCTAGAAGAGGAACAGGTGACCCTCCTAAAACAAAGACCTCTAGATAGGCTGACTAGATCCACCAGAAGGGCAAGTAGTGGGGATTGGCTAGGTTGCTCACAACACAGCAGACAGTAGCAGGGATATCAGAGTATAAGGGCTATAGTGGGGGGAGGGAGGCTATGGGAGGGTGCCATCTGGGAAGTGGGTGTCTAGTCGAATAAGATGGTTTGGGATGTTCTGTGTGATATACATACACACCAAATAAATGAACAAATTTTTTAAAATGTATTATATTTGAGGCGGAAGCATGGAAATTTACATCATGCTAATTAGTACAGGTGATAAACATTACTACTGAAATCTACCTGATGACTTCTGGGACATACACAGATGCCAAGCATCCAAGTGCAACCGATTATGACTAGTAATAATCAGATGCATACAGATTAGAGATACATGCACCAACATCTCAGTGTTAGTAGCAAAAACAATGAGATCTTTTTTAAAGGTTAAAAAAACTCATTCAATTTTATGTCTTACAGGGCTTATACTGAGTTCAATATTGTATAACTATATTAATTCAACTGTGAACCTAGAAACTTGCACCCACTTGTGAAAGAGATGTACTGTTGCTCTGGAGTGTGTTA
>NW_008345884.1:4456686-4460141 GCF_000622305.1 Nannospalax galili
CTCTGATCTCATTGCTTTTATACGGTATTGCTTTTATACGGTATTGTCTGCTTTTATACGGTATTGTTTAGAGAATATGACCAGAAAAGTCTGAATATGCCCACTACAAACAGAATTATTTTCTTTTGAAAATATTTTATTGACCTTTTTATTTTATATAGGCATGAGTGTTTTGCCTGCATGTGTATAAAGCGCATCTATGTGTACAATACACAAAGAGGTCATAAGAGATGTCAGATCCCCAGGAACTAGAGTTAATCATCTGTTAGCTGCCATGTGGGTGCTGGAAACTGAAGCTGGTCCTCTGTAAGAGCAGCGAGTGTTCTTAAACACTGAGCCATCTCTCCAGCCCCATAACAACAGATTTTTAAGAAAAGACTAAAGCAAGGAGGTGTGGAATAATGAATGTCAGGCTTGGGGAGTCAACACCTGTCCACTCATAGTATCATAGTCATCAAAGATTTCCTTCATAAATCAAAGAGATAAAAGTCTTTCAATGATTCATACAGCCTAAGTCGTACTATGGAAGATACATAAAGGGAAATTATACATTGAAAAAAAGACATACACATTCATGAGTTCACAGGAAAGAGTAAACTATGCTAGGACAGTAGACAAGCAAATGACGATTAGGAAGGTACTAACAAAATAAAAGGAGTTAACACATACTTTTTAATAATAATTTAGAAAGATGCCCAAGCAAATGGAAAGAGAAAGCAATCAGGTACACCTGCATGGACCTCTGACAAAGTAGACTTCAAACCAACATTAGTCAGAAGAGACACAAAAGATCAGTAAATACTGATTCAGAGGACAATTCATTAAAAGGAAATTATACTTTTAAGCAGATCATATAATAAACACTACTGGATGTAAATGTACAGATTAACCTCAACACAATAATGAGTGACTTAATTACTCCACTGTCAGTAATGAAAAGGTCACACAGACAAAAACAATCAATCAACAGAAATATCAGAGTTAAATAATGTTGTTGATCAAATGGATTTAACAGACCTTTATAAAATATTCAACTCAAACACTGATGAATACACATTATTCTAAGCATTCCATGTAAAATAGACCAAATTTTAGAACACAAAACGGCTCTTACAAAATACAAGAAAGTCAATGTTTTGTGTTCTATCTTTTCAAAATGGAATAAAGCTAGAAATTAAAATCAAAAGAAATGACAGAAAATATATACGTATAAGAACATGTCAGTGAAAATCTATTATTCTATATAAGTAATATATGCTAATAAAATGTTAAAAAATCAAAGAGAACTAAAAAACCTCAAGGTATTAGAAAACCAAGAACAACTCAAATTCAAAATCAGTAGACACAAGAAATAATAAAGATCAGGATAGAAATTAGTGAAAGGGAAATGATATATAATACAAATAATCAATGAAACAGCGAATTGGCTCTCTGAAATGATAAACAAAATTGATAAGACAGAGAAAGAAAGGGAGAGAGAGAGAAAATTAATGAAATTGAATATGAAATGGAGACATTACAAAAAAATACCAATGAAATTCAGAAGATCATTAAGACAGATATTCATAAATATATAAAATATCTTACCAAAATTAAAGTAAGATGATATACACAACTTAACTAGACCTTTAAGGAGCAAGGGTATACAAATAGTAATAAACAGATTTGCTACTGAAAATGCCCAGACCCAGCTGGATCCACAGCTGAAGGCTATAGTAAAAAACACAGTGCCAGGAAACGTTCCTTCAAGTTTTTAGTAATCACAGTCTAAGAGACTCCCCAAATAATGGGCTGTTGCCCCAGCCCTTGATTATCTCCCAGAACTTGAAGGTAAAACCCTATTGCTGAAGGTAGTACATACTTCAGATACAGGACTTGGAGCAATGGAGGTGGAATTGACCTGGAAGTGTCCTCTCAGAAGACTAGTTCTCGTAGTAGCAAAACTACGAAGGGAGAGGACCAATCAATGACCCCATCTAGTTTAAAGTCTATGGACCTCAATGACCAGCCCCGCAAATAATCTTCTGTGGTGGAATAGTGGCACTTTTATCTTGGGGTTAGTTGACAGATGTCTAATTGCACTTTGGACCTGCTCAGTGGGAAGGAACTCATGTGTGGTAATGTAAACATAGCCAAATACATACGGCTAGAGATAGCATAGACCATAGAGAAAAAAAAAATCAAACCTACTTTTGTCACACCCCTAAACCAATGTGATTTCTTATTGCATTCAAAATACATATCCTTATAGTATAGACAAGTGTACCTCTCACCACTCACCAAAGAAGCTTCTTTTTGCAACAGATGGAGACTGTTAGAAAGTTCTACAACTGGTCAAATGCAGAGAATAAGTGTGACATGCCTAGCCCTAAGTGACACATCTATAACAGAACCTCTACACCTCAGGCCCAGGGAACATAGTGGAATAGAGGACAGAAAGAATACTAATGCATTTCTCAACCATCACCAGTGACACCTTCTCATGCAACAGATGGTCATTAACACAGAAAACCACAACTGGCCAAAGTGCAGAGAATAAGACCCCAGAGTGCTTATCCCCAAACAGGACACCTATACCAAACTTCTGCCACCCAAGACTCAGGGATCATTGCAGAAGAGAAGATGAAAGAAGTATAAGAGCTAGAGGTGGTTAATGATCACAAGGAAACAGAGTTTTCCAGACAACTGGGAAGTTGCTCATATGAATGCACAGCAATTGTTACAGCACACACAAGACCCAGGCAAGCTCACACTGACAAAATCCCAGATTAGAAGTGGGGAAGTGGATGAGAAACCCCAATGTTAGCTGTGGAACTATTGGCAACTGATAACTGCTGGGAGAGGGAGAGGCATTTTTCTTTAAGAGCTCCAGTGGATAAACACACACTGAAGGACATTTGGGGACACAAATTTGATTTGATAGACCTTAACATATAACAGAGTATATGAAATCAAGGTTGGTGGGGGGGGGGCAAGCTATGAGTCGTGCAGATTTGTCTACGATTAAATTTATTGCCTGAAATTCACAAAAATTCAATAAAAATAAGATTGCAAAAAAGACAGAGCTATAAAGAATCTGCTGAGAACAAAATTCTTCAAAGCTATGAGGATATTTTGTCATTTCACATAGCTCTAGAAGTAATTAAAAATATTGTCTTCATAAACTGCAAAGCACAAAAGCCTAAAAGCACCCCCAAAAGATGATTCTTTAGGAGTGACGTTTCAATGCAACATTGAGCAATTGTCCGCAGCAATGTCCCACAAGTGCACTGATATCGTTGGTCTTTCTTTATTTGAACTAAAAAGAAATTGCACATAAAGCCAATAATGCTGGTGCTATGATATGTGGGTGCCTGTAATCCCAGTATCTAGGAGGTAGAGCCAGGAGGATCAAGAGTTCAAGGCCAATCTTGGCTACATAGTGAGACTGTTACAAAAGCCAAAAGCAGAACCAA
>NW_008345884.1:4460444-4463907 GCF_000622305.1 Nannospalax galili
CACACACATACACACACACACACACACACACACACACACACACACACACATACTGCACAAGACTCAGGGAACATCCAGGAAGAGGGGGCAGAAAGTATGTAAGAGCTGGAGGCTGGGGAGGAGTGCTGTGAACTGCTGGCTTCTGGACACATCATTGTGACACTCATGAACTCTCTGTATCTATAGTAACTTAAAGGAGACAAAATCAAACCAAGATGAATCACCATTTCAATAGGCAGGATTAACTGGACTGACACTTACAAATAAATAAATAAATAAATAAATAAATAAATAAATAAATAAATAAATAAATAAAATGAAATAAAAAAACAAAATTATGGAAGGATAATGAATAAACAGCAATTTTAAATTTTCATTGTTTAAATTTCTTACGTAGTCATCATAGATCAGAAAATTATTGTTTGCTGTCATACAGTGCATTTTAATTTGTTTAAATTCACATATTGAAATAGGCAGATCAATAATCTCATGCAAAAATATTATTAAAAAATTAACAATATAGGGGCTGGAGAGATGGCCCAGTGGTTAAGAGCACTGATTGCTCTTACAGAGGACCCGGTTTTTTTCCCAGCACCCACATGGTGGCTATGAAACATCCTTAATTACAGTTCCAGGGGAATTTTACACCCTCTTCCGACCTCCGTGGCATTGCATGACACAAGTGCACTCACATACATACAGGCAATACACTCATACGCATAAAAAACGGGAGTTCGAGGCCAGCTTGGGCTAGAGACTGTTCTACCCCTCAGAGTTTAAATTATCATCCTTGTAAATGGTTTAATACAAATAGATACAACATAGTAGAGTGGGAGTAAAAACTATCTATTCTCTTCTGATCAGTTAAAGAGCAATGAATCCAGGCCTGCTGTGAATACAGGGAGACCCTGTCTCAAAAAGACCGAAAAAAAAAAAAAAGAGAAAGAGAAAGAGCTTAGCTCTGACTATTGCCTATTGCATGCTTTGCTTCAAGGAACTGCTGTTTCCTATTCCAATTCTAGTGTAACCTCAGCCTCAGGATTATTATACTGTTTCAAAACAGTTTTGATTTCAGCATGTTTGTCTGAACGTTTTTAGAGTGACATGTTTTTATTTTGCATTTCATATGTCAGTTGGTGTAGAGAAGCTATCAGGGGGGTCTAGTTTGTGTGAAATCATGTGACTGGAAGCTTCGAATTCTGAGTTCCAGCTTAAAGTTTGTCTCATTCTTCTTGTGTGGCCAAGGTCAATCGTTTAACTTCACATATTTCTATCATCTCAAATATCAGAGTGAGAGGATATCTACCCACTTGGATTGATTTCGAATTCCTAGAGGACAGAAACCTTATTATTTTCAAGTCTTTTTCCTTTGCATCTTTTTCAATGCAGGGGACTAGTGTCATCCGAAAATGGTTGCTCACTGAAACTAATTACTAAAATATTAAATAATTATATCATAGTATCAAAACAGGTATATATGTAAAATAAGAAGATATGAATCAAATAAGTTTGATTATTTTTGTCAAACCTGAGAAGGTAGCTATTGGATTTAGCAAGACTATTACTACAGTGAGACTTGTATATCCTAGAGTCTTGTAGATCTACCAAAGTTTTGAGCCATGTATTTCATAGATAGAATTGTTCTCCAATGTTCTTAATTAATCCCTGCTGTTTTATGGATTATGGAATGTCATTGTCCACGGTCCTTGAACTCTGATACCCAGACCCCTTTACTTCCTCTTCTGATCCACTTTCATTACTTGGCCAAGACCATAAGAACCTCAGAGGTTGTGTTGGGTGATCACAGGAGTTGCTCAATATTAGGTCTTACAAGTAATTTTAAGAAGAAAATTGTCTTTTGGTGATATGTATGATTTATTCATACAAGCAGAGGGACAGATGAGAGCCTTCTATAATTTATCAGTATCTTCCTAAGACTTACAACAGCTCCTTAATACTTTTAAAGCAAGAAGTAAAATACTGATTCTGAGATATCTTTGCCAAGAAATCTGTGTGGCCTTCTCCCATTCCAACTTGTATAAGGCTTACTCCGATTTCAAGGGAAAAGCCCTTTCAAAGTTACTAGAGTCAAGAGCACACAGTTCTGGCAACACTGTTGGTAACTTGAGCAGTTGGTTGTGCAAATCAGCACACCATGGGGAAGAAGACCACACTGACAGCAAAGATGTAAAGCTGTAACGAAAAGGCCATGCTGACAAGAGAAGCAGCAATCTCAGAGACTGCCTGAGTTTTTTTGTAGAGCAGACATCTCTGAAATTTATTCCCAGAATCCTGGGTCTTAATCACTGTCGACTCTCATATGATAAAGTGGTTAAAGGACTGCTCTAGTCCCTTTTTAGTGTGACATGCCTAGCCCTAAGTGACACATCTATAACAGAACCTCTACACCTCAGGCCCAGGGAACATAGTGGAATAGAGGACAGAAAGAATACTAATGCATTTCTCAACCATCACCAGTGACACCTTCTCATGCAACAGATGGTCATTAACACAGAAAACCACAACTGGCCAAAGTGCAGAGAATAAGACCCCAGAGTGCTTATCCCCAAACAGGACACCTATACCAAACTTCTGCCACCCAAGACTCAGGGATCATTGCAGAAGAGAAGATGAAAGAAGTATAAGAGCTAGAGGTGGTTAATGATCACAAGGAAACAGAGTTTTCCAGACAACTGGGAAGTTGCTCATATGAATGCACAGCAATTGTTACAGCACACACAAGACCCAGGCAAGTTCATACTGACAAAATCCCAGATTAGAAGTGGGGAAGTGGATGAGAAACCCCAATGTTAGCTGTGGAACTATTGGCAACTGATAACTGCTGGGAGAGGGAGAGGCATTTTTCTTTAAGAGCTCCAGTGGATAAACACACACTGAAGGACATTTGGGGACACAAATTTGATTTGATAGACCTTAACATATAACAGAGTATATGAAATCAAGGTTGGTGGGGGGGGGGCAAGCTATGAGTCGTGCAGATTTGTCTACGATTAAATTTATTGCCTGAAATTCACAAAAATTCAATAAAAATAAGATTGCAAAAAAGACAGAGCTATAAAGAATCTGCTGAGAACAAAATTCTTCAAAGCTATGAGGATATTTTGTCATTTCACATAGCTCTAGAAGTAATTAAAAATATTGTCTTCATAAACTGCAAAGCACAAAAGCCTAAAAGCACCCCCAAAAGATGATTCTTTAGGAGTGACGTTTCAATGCAACATTGAGCAATTGTCCGCAGCAATGTCCCACAAGTGCACTGATATCGTTGGTCTTTCTTTATTTGAACTAAAAAGAAATTGCACATAAAGCCAATAATGCTGGTGCTATGATATGTGGGTGCCTGTAATCCCAGTATCTAGGAGGTAGAGCCAGGAGGATCAAGAGTTCAAGGCCAATCTTGGCTACATAGTGAGACTGTTACAAAAGCCAAAAGCAGAACCAA
>NW_008345884.1:4465591-4467065 GCF_000622305.1 Nannospalax galili
ACTCTCATATGATAAAGTGGTTAAAGGACTGCTCTAGTCCCTTTTTAATGAATTTTGATTCTTGCTTTGGAATCCCAGTCTTCCCTCTAAGCCGCCCAATACTTTTTTTGTGCTTTATTTTTCTGTGTGAATGTGCATGTGTGTTTGTATGTGAAGGTGTGGATACGCATATGTGCCCAAGCCTGTGGAAGCCAGAGGTCAGTCTGGGGTGTTGTTCCATAGATTTCTTAGAAGTGGTCTTCTTTATTTAGTATCTCTCACTTTGACCTGGGGCTTGCCAATTAGGTAAATTGGCTGGCCAGTGAGTTTCAGGGATTTGCCTATCTCTGCCTCCTCAGCATTGGGATTACAATTGTTTGCCACCACACCTGTATTTTTTCAGAGGTTTTTTGGATCAAACTTGGGCCCTCAAACTGCGCAGCAAACACTTTACCTACTGAGCTGTCTCCCCAGCTCCTTCGTGTACTTTAATTAATTGACATCAATTATGTATTTGTCTTAAGGTGAATGAATAGTTTGAATAAAATTTTTCTTTACCTTTTACAACCATACAAGTATGTATATGTGTTCTTATAGACTGTCCTTGTGAAGTAGCTAGTCTAATTAAAAGTCATTACATTAATTGTATAATTAATAAGTAGATGTTGACAGACACAATCTTTAAGGGCAAGAGACATGTGGGGGTAAATGAAGCATTGTATTTTTTTGAAGGCCAGAAGTTGGGAATCTACATACCAGGTCATTTGTACAGTCCCAGGATTTGCAGTGTGATTTTTCATTCAGTAACCCATGTCTTCTAGGAGCAACAATGTAGACCTATGCAGGGTAATTCTGTACAAGCTTTTTTAAAAAGAACAAAATTCTTCAAAGCTATGAGGATATTTTGTCATTTCACATAGCTCTAGAAGTAATTAAAAATATTGTCTTCATAAACTGCAAAGCACAAAAGCCTAAAAGCACCCCCAAAAGATGATTCTTTAGGAGTGACGTTTCAATGCAACATTGAGCAATTGTCCGCAGCAATGTCCCACAAGTGCACTGATATCGTTGGTCTTTCTTTATCTTCAAAGCTATGAGGATATTTTGTCATTTCACATAGCTCTAGAAGTAATTAAAAATATTGTCTTCATAAACTGCAAAGCACAAAAGCCTAAAAGCACCCCCAAAAGATGATTCTTTAGGAGTGACGTTTCAATGCAACATTGAGCAATTGTCCGCAGCAATGTCCCACAAGTGCACTGATATCGTTGGTCTTTCTTTATTTGAACTAAAAAGAAATTGCACATAAAGCCAATAATGCTGGTGCTATGATATGTGGGTGCCTGTAATCCCAGTATCCAGGAGGTAGAGCCAGGAGGATCAAGAGTTCAAGGCCAATCTTGGCTACATAGTGAGACTGTTACAAAAGCCAAAAGCAGAACCAAATATATAAATAAATAAATAAATAAATAAATAAATAAATAAATAAATAAAT
>NW_008345884.1:4468859-4488896 GCF_000622305.1 Nannospalax galili
AACCCATGTCTTCTAGGAGCAACAATGTAGACCTATGCAGGGTAATTCTGTACAAGCTTTTTTAAAAAAAATTATCTTTTGAATACCAACTAGTAGGTAAGGCTCTTCCATAGATTTTTAGTTTTTGTTAACCTATCAACTGCCTCCTCTCCTGCCCCCATTCCTACCCATGCTTAATTAACCCCCAGTGTGTTTCCCTCTCTTCTTTTATTTCACATGTGAGAAGCTTTTGAAGCTACAAAGTTATTATATGGGAAAATAAGATATGAAATAAATCACTAAATTGCATCTTTCTGTTTGGTTTTTCCTATTAGCAAACAATTTTTTGATGGAGAAATGTATTTCATAGTGAAATATGATGAATAGAGTGTATTTTAATTTTTTCCTATTTATTTATGTGTATGAGTGTTTGCCTGCATGTATGCTAAGTGTACCACATGCCTGTAATGCCCACAGAGGCCAGAAGAGGGCATTTGAGTCCCTGGAATTGGAGTTACAGAAGGTTGTTAGCTGAATGTGGGTGCTGGGAATCAAACTTGGGTCTTCTGGAAGAGCAGTCAGTGCTCTTACCTGCTAAGCCGTCTCTTCAACCCCTAGGGTCCATTTTATAATGCCTTTCGTTGTCTTTTAATGACAATAAATTATTCTGTTTGTCTCTTGAGTACTTTCCAGGTAAATGCATGGCATTCTAATTGTTAAAAAATAATTCTCCTCTAAATTGTTTTTCTTATAATCTTTAGGACACAATAACTTTTCCAAGTAGTATTACAGGCATATGAAATGTATGCTGTTCTCTAGCACAGAAACTGGTATAGACAAAGGAGAATTAGTAGAGGGGCACATTTTGTCCTTAGCATCCACAGCTTGAAATAGCTTCTTCTGGAGGCCAACTGAAATGTGAGTCACCAGAGGCCCTATTAGGAACACTATGACGAAGGGAGTCATCCACTGGCAGTGACTTACACACCCCACACCCCAGAAGCCTGCTACTGGGTCTCTCTTCCCTTTCTAGTCCTTGCACATCAATTACGCTTCTCGTTGTAGCTTTTTTCTTAGCTAACATTCAGAATAGATTATTCTGGGTGGACTTTCTCATGAGTCATCTTTTGGGGAAGACATCTCTGTCCTTTACTTTCAAATTATATTTGATTAGATGGTTGTGTGGAAATAAGGGTTTAATAATGGAATTTTAAGCTTTATGGGAAAGAAGTAGGACAAAAACTCTTAGAGCTGAAAAACACTTTCAGCAAAGCAGTATGATACAAAACTGACATGCAAAGATCAGTAGCCTTTTTAATATACCAATGACAAATATATTGTAAAGGAAATTAGTGAAGTCATCACATTTACAGTACACACACACACACACACACACACACACACATACACAAATAGGAATAAACCTAACCAAGAAAATGAAAGACATTTATATTGAAAATGTTACACTACTGAGGAAAGTGAGGAAGACAGAGGGTGGAAAGAATTTCCACGCTCATGGATTGGAAGAATGAATCCTGTGAAAATAGCCATCCTTCCAAAATCAAACTATTCGATGCAACCTTAGTAGAAACACAAGAACGTTTCTTCATAGACATAGAAAAAGCAATCTCAGAATATGCACAGTGAAACACCCAAAAATCAAGGATAGTCAAATGAATCTTGAACAAAAAGAATACTATGGGAGATACCATCCTACCTGATTTCAAATTACACTACAGAGCCATAGTAATAAAAACGGCATGGTACCAGCACAGAAACAGATACATAAATCAATGACATAGAACAAAGGACCTAGACATAAGTCTGCGGAACTACAGCTACCTGGAAAGACATCTTCAGCAAAAGGTGCTAGAAAACCTTGATCTGAACCTTTAAAAATTAAATTCAACCTTTGTTTCTCATCTTACACCAAACTTACCTCCAAATGGATCAATGGCCTCAGCATAGGATCTGATACTGTGCAACTGCTACAAGGGAACTGGGGGATATACTTCAGCTTATAGGCACAGGTAGGGACTTCCTGACTAGGGAACTGACAAATGTGATTTTTATGAAATTAAAGAGCCTCTGTAAAGCAAAGGAAACGGTCAATCAAGTGAAGAGGCAGCCCACAAAATGGTTGGAAACCTTTGCCACCTATACATATGACAGAGAATTAGTGTCCAGAACGTAAAAGAATTTAAAAAAACCCAAAACTAAACATTAAGAAAAAATTAAAAATGAGCAATGAAACTAAACAAAAAATTCTCAAGCTAAGAACTAAAAATGACTGGTAAACACTTTAAGAAGTGTTCAACGTTCTCAGCTATCAAGGAAATGCAGATTTAAACTACTTTTATATTCCATCTCACCCCATTCAGAATGGCCACCATCAGGAGAACAAATGACAAGTGCTGGCGTGGCTATGAGAAGTGGGGAATCCGTATATACTGTTGGTAGGAGCATAAACTAGTGCAACTTCTTTGGAAATCAACTTGCAGTTTTCCCAAAACACTAGAAATAGAACTAACCAAAAACCTGGGTATGTCACTCTGGGCATATATTCAAAGGACGGTATCTTAATACAGAGTCAATTGCACATCCATGTTCATTGTGGTTCTATCCATGATAGCTAGGAAAAGGAATCAACCAAAGTGTCTACCAACTGATGAATGTGTTATATGCAATGGTAGGGGATATTAATCAGTTGCAGATAAATAGATGGAAGTGGAAAAATTATAGTGAGGTCACCCAGACCCAGGAATATAAATACCACATTCTCTCTATCATATACGGATCCTAGCTTCTATTTTTTTTAGTTTGTATGCTTAACTTGGAGCACATGTAAAAGGCAGGAAACTGGAAACTGAACACTGATGGCAGATGTATTAAGGAAGGGAAATTAGTAAAACATAGGAAAGTAAGAAGAGGGATCACTGGCAGTTGAAAATTTAAAGCATAGAGAGAGTGGAGAATGGGGAAATAGGGCATGATGGAGGGCTTTACCAAATGAAGGGTGCAGAAAAGGATATATGGAAGCCCACAATCTTTCAACCCAAGAAAAAATTAATTACATAAAAAGATAGATGGAAAATCCTTAGCGTTAAAGTTTATGTGGGAATAGGGGGATGAAAGATAGTAGGGGATGGGTTAACCCAAACTAAGGACATAGAAGAAAACTTATGGAAACCTACTAGTTTGTAAGCTAATTAAAATAGTATTTATATTACATATAATATTGTACATATGAGCCATTTACTAGTTTCCTAACCTTGGTGAATTTTCCAATTGAAACTTACATATCTAAAGATGCAAACGTAGCATCCACTTATGAGACAGACTATGAAACATTTGTCTTTCTGGGTTTGGGTTACCTCACTCAGGGTGGTTGATTCCAACTCCACTCATTTACCTAAAAATTTCATAATTTTGTTCTTCTTAATAGATGAATAATATTCCATTGTGTAAATGCACTGTATTTTTATTTCATTATCCACTCCTTGGTTGATGGATATCCATGTCGTTTCCATTTCCTGGCTCTTGTAAATAGAGCATCAATGAACACGGATGAGCAGGTATCTCTGCAGCAGGACATAGAGAGAACCTTGAGTATATGCCCAAGAACTGATCATGTGGTAGGTCTATTTCTAGATTTCTGAGATTTTTCCACAGTGATTTCCACAGTGACTGCACTGGTTTTCACTCCCACCAGCAGTGGATAAGTTTTACCCCTTTCTACATCCTTGCCCACATGTGTCATTGTTCATTTTCTGGATCTTAGCCATTCTGTCTGGGGTAAGATAAAATATCAATGTAGCTTTAATTTCCTTTTTCCTGATGGCTAAATATTTTGAACATTAAAAAAACCCAAACTATTTGGATTTTATCTTTTGAGAATTTTTTTTAGTTCTTGCCCCAATTTTTAATTGTTTTATGTTTAGTTTTATCAATCAGTTCTTTCTATATTCTTGATTCCAAATCTCTGTCAAATGTATATCAGGTAAAGATATTTTCCCATTCTGTAGGTTATCTCTACTGCATGGTAATGTTCTTTTCTGTACAGAAGCTTTTAGGTTTCATGAGGTCCCATTAGTCAGTTGTTGGTCTTAATGCCTGCAGTAATGGAAATAGTAAAGTAATATAAAATGGGTTGCATAAAATAATTACACACAACTCACTGATCCCCCCAGGAAAACTTCAAACTTGTTTCTTAAAAATCAACTTTGGCTGTGCATGGCAGTGTACACCTTTAATCCCTCTCCCCATGGAAGGTAGAGGCAGATGGATCTCTATGAGATCAAGGCCATTACTGTTGTAGGGGTAACCAACTGCCTTCTGATTGGAATTAAGGACCATTCCACAGGAGGAAACATATACCTAATACTGTAAATACAGCTAATTGTTCATGATCGGCAATTCACAGGCCACGTGCAGGTGAACCTACTACTATTATTTTGCTAAATGAACATAGTATCAAGTTGCCCTTTAAATTTATATATTTATACTTATAGATTAGTGCAGCTCTCAGACCTCATCAGAGAAGTTCCTTTGTGTGATGGATGGTGCTTAATGCAGAAACTCACAACTGGTCAAAGTGCAGAGAACAAGTGGTTTATTATGGAATTGGCTCATGTGGTTATGGTCATTTAGAAGTCTCACTTTCTAGCATGAATAAAAAATAGAATCAAAGGACATAAATGGTTATTCCAGATCAAAGAGAGAGAGAGAGAGAGAGAGAGAGAGAGAGAGAGAGAGAACCCTTTGCATTTTTGCTGCCACTCTCAATGGGTTGGGTGAGGCCCAAATTGGTGGGATAGATCTTTAATAAATCAACTGACACTGACTCAAATGCCAATCTCCCAGAAACATCCTCACAGACATGTCCAGAAATAACATTTTACCATGTCTCTGCACATACATTAAACTAACCAAGTTGACACATACAGTTAATCATCACAGAAAGTAAACTTTCTTTTTTTAAACATTGCACACTGTAATTGCTTTCCACACCCAAGTCATGTAGTAATGGCAATTCCAATTTGTTTCCAAAATACTCTTTCCATAGCACTGATTATTCCAAAACGCAATTACTTCTTCCTTCAATGATTCAAATATATGCCTTCTTTATATTATTGGGATAAAAATAAGCCTATGTTGTTTCCCTCAAACTCTTACTATGTAGCTGATTCACTCATTACTCTTCCTGTGTTCTTGACTACAGCTAACAAAGACATTATGGAAAGTCAATATTGCCATTTTCTGCTTGATTACGTCTTTATATGTGTGAATTTATATTAAACTCATTACTTGGAAGAATTTGTTTGTTTGTTTGTTTGTTTTGAGGAAGAGTCTCTCTTTGAGCCAGCTCAGGCTGGCTTCAAACTTCTAAGTCACCTGCCTTGCCTTCTGAGTGCTAGGAGTGTCACCATGCCAATTTTGGAAGAATATTTTAACATTTTTTTCCACATTTGTTAAATGAAACTTCCATTAATTAAAAGCACCCAGTTTGATCCTCTAATCCACTTACCTGTGTCTCTGTGAAGCAACAGTACTTTTTCTTTGGTTTCAGAGTGACCCTTTCTGTTATTATAGGCTAGCAAATGAATTCAGTAGCATCAAGCAATCTATTACATATAAATTGAACTTCGTTTCATTCTTCCTTCAGTCTGAAAGCAGTGATAATCATCAAGTGACAAAGCTCTGCACATGTCTACCAGGGAAGTTCTATATTAGATAAGACTGAGAATCCACCCAAAATGTGGACGCACCATTCCCTGGGATGTGGGGCCCTGGCCTGAACGGAAAAAGAGAAAGGGAACTGAGCAGCAGCATTCATCTCTCTCTGCTTCTTGACTGCAGATGTAATGTGGCCAGCTACCTCATGCTCCGGCTACTGTGCCTTCCTGTGCTGGAGAGCTTCAGTTGTCAACTTGACACATCTGGTAAGAGCGATCCTCAGTTAGAGAATTTTCTCTACTGGACTGTGTGCTGGATATGTCAACTTGACACACCTGGGTAGAGGGACTCTCAATTGAGGAATTTCCTTCATTGGATTGGCCTGTGGCCATGTCTGTGGTGGATTTTCTTTGATTGTTCAGTGATGTGGGAGAGCCCAGCCCACTGTGGGTGGTACCATCCCTGTGCAGGAGGTCCTATACTGTATAAGAAAGCAGGCTGAGCACTGCCAAAGGAGCAAGCAAATAAGCAGCACTCCTCCATGGTCTGTGCTCCAGATTCCTGGTGAGTTCCTGCCATAACTTCCCTTTATGATGGACTGCAATGTAAATCAAATAAACCCTTTCCTCCCCAACATGGTTTTGGTAAGTGTTTTTATCATAATTGAAAGTAAGACAGAAGCTGGTACCAGAGTTGTGGAGTATTGCTGTAACAGACCTGACATTGGTGATTTGGGGAGAATTGTGGAACTGCGTGGAACCTTTGGCTGGAAAAGTCATTGAGTGCTCAGGGCTTAGTGAGCTCTCCATGCCTTCAACACCAGAACCATGCAGGAGACCCTTACACATTACCAACTCCTGCTTCCAGCTTGAGATAGGGGCTCAGGCCCCCTCTGGACCACAGTTTCTGTGTGTGTCCCGGAGGAAATACTTCCCAGAAGATTTTGTCACAGTACTGCTGGTCTCATGTTACTCTCAGCTGATTTTTCAGCCCCAGCTAACCAGCATCCATTGACTCAGTAAAGCAAAGGTTTCACTTCAGAGGTTCTGGTCTCTTCTTAATTACAGCTGATTCTTCAGCCCCAGCTGACCAGAAACCACAGATTCTCAGTTCAAAATATCAAACAAACAGCCCTGATAATCTTTACTTTCCTTTGAAGCTTCACATGTCAGACAGCTACTGTTTACAGCTCAACAAATACTGTCTTATTTCAAAAGGGAAGATTCGGGCACACTTAAGCAAAACCAGTCCAGCGAAGTAGCTCAAGACTGGACATGCGGGATTCACTCATGATCATCTGGGCTTCAAAGGGCTTGGGCAGCTCCACTTCTCTGATTCTGCCATTCACAGCACACACAGCTTGTCTCATAGCTCAGGCAGGCTCCATTCCATACCTGCTGCTGCCCTTGGTGGTTGTCCCATGGTCCTGGCATCTGCTAAAACCTGGAATATGGGAACTGAGCAGCAGCGTTCATCTCTCTCTGCTTCTTGACTGCAGATGTAATGTGGCCAGCTACCTCATGCTCCGGCTACTGTGCCTTCCTGTGCTGGAGAGCTTCAGTTGTCAACTTGACACATCTGGTAAGAGCGATCCTCAGTTAGAGAATTTTCTCTACTGGACTGTGTGCTGGATATGTCAACTTGACACACCTGGGTAGAGGGACTCTCAATTGAGGAATTTTCTTCATTGGATTGGCCTGTGGCCATGTCTGTGGTGGATTTTCTTTGATTGTTCAGTGATGTGGGAGAGCCCAGCCCACTGTGGGTGGTACCATCCCTGTGCAGGAGGTCCTATACTGTATAAGAAAGCAGGCTGAGCACTGCCAAAGGAGCAAGCAAATAAGCAGCACTCCTCCATGGTCTGTGCTCCAGATTCCTGGTGAGTTCCTGCCATAACTTCCCTTTATGATGGACTGCAATGTAAATCAAATAAACCCTTTCCTCCCCAACATAGTTTTGGTAAGTGTTTTTATCATAATTGAAAGTAAGACAGAAGTTGGTACCAGAGTTGTGGAGTATTGCTGTAACAGACCTGACATTGATGATTTGGGGAGAATTGTGGAACTGCGTGGAACCTTTGGCTGGAAAAGTCATTGAGTGCTCAGGGCTTAGTGAGGTCTCCATGCCTTCAACACCAGAACCACGCAGGAGACCCTTACACATTACCAAGTCCTGCTTCCAGCTTGAGATAGGGGCTCAGGCCCCCTCTGGACCACAGTTTCTGTGTGTGTCCCGGAGGAAATACTTCCCAGAAGATTTTGTCACAGTACTGCTGGTCTCATGTTACTCTCAGCTGATTTTTCAGCCCCAGCTAACCAGCATCCATTGACTCAGTAAAGCAAAGGTTTCACTTCAGAGGTTCTGGTCTCTTCTTAATTACAGCTGATTCTTCAGCCCCAGCTGACCAGAAACCACAGATTCTCAGTTCAAAATATCAAACAAACAGCCCTGATAATCTTTACTTTCCTTTGAAGCTTCTTTAAATGTTCAAATTTTTTTTCTTAAAAATTTCTTAACTGTGGACTCCTGTAAAATTCAAAACAAATACTGTCTTATTTCAAAAGGGAAGATTCGGACACACTTAAGCAAAACCAGTCCAGCGAAGTAGCTCAAGACTGGACATCAGGGATTCACTCATGATCATCTGGGCTTCAAAGGGCTTGGGCAGCTCCACTTCTCTGATTCTGCCATTCACAGCACACACAGCTTGTCTCATAGCTCAGGCAGGCTCCATTCCATACCTGCTGCTGCCCTTGGTGGTTGTCCCATGGTCCTGGCATCTGCTAAAACCTGGAATCTCTACTGAATCCGAGGCTTCACCTTCACCAATGGGCTCTTTTGGCATCTCTGGGTGCAAACTCTCAGATTTTCTCCATGACTTCAACTCTATGTATCTGTGGGGTATTTTCTTGATGTTGAGTGACTCTTACACATTACCTAGAGCAATGTGTAAGATGTGGCAGGGCCCAGCCCAATGTGGGCGGTGCCACCCCTGGGCAGGTTGTTCTGTATTGTATAAGAAAGCAGGCTGAGCATTGACCAGGGGAGCAAGCCAGTAAGCAGGGTTCCTCTGTGGTCTGTGCATCAGTTCCTGCCTCAAGGTTCTTGCTTTGAGTTCCTGCCTGACTTCCCTTAAAGACAGATTGTGCTTTGAAAGTGTAAGATGGAATAAACCCTTTCTCCCCAAGTTCATTTTGGTTAGTATTTTAACACAGCAATAGAGAAGCAAACTAAGACAATTCCCTTCCATCATGGTAACTTCAAACTGTGGGCCCAAATAAACCCTTTTCTCCTTAAGCTGCTATTGTCAGGCATTTTGTCATAGCGATGAGAAACTATCTGATACACACAAAGAAATTCCAATATTTCAATTTCTTGCTCAAGATAATGACTGATTTTATCTGTTAGTGCATACACATGCTCCTTTTGGATCAAACTCTGAGCCATGGTTCTACTGGTAGAAAAATTGTACCTGATTATTTCAAATGAATCAGATCATTCAGGGTTGAAATACTGCTTCAATTATAGGTATTAGCCCCGGGCTCTTGAAACAACAGCTCCCAGGGTAAAGTTATGTCTCTACTTTGCTACGCTCTTGAGTCACTGGAAAGCTTCAGTACTATTGGAATTTGTCACACATTACAGTATGGAGAATTGTAATGACCTGTTTACTTACCCTGGGATTATTGCTGTGGTACAGCTGGAGACATTGAGACTCAGCATTTTAAAATACAGCCATGACAGTGGCAAGACTGGTCCTGAAAGGACTAATAAGCAGAAGTGATGATTCATTTAGTGCTCTCAAGATTAGACTATGCTAATTAATGCATGAAGTCATTATGGCTTTCTATCAAACTGAACTTTACTTGAACCTGTTTCAAAGTAAATACCCAAGAGTATGACGTAGATGCATAAAAATTTGATAATTTAGATATTAAGAAGAACCAGATGTCCTTTTATGAAATATATCTTTCATATTCTGAGTACAGTAAGTATTAAAAGATGTGAGCAAGGGTGGAGGACATCCAAACCAGCTATAATCAGACAGTATAGCTCTGTAGAACAGTTTCCTTCTTGGATTTTACTCTAACATTTGCACACTGGAAATTTAAATTATTTTATGTGGTTATTAAATATATATGTTTTGGACAGAAACTATGCTACAGCTTAAGATATGACTAGCCAGATATTTACCCAAAGGCTTTGTTTTTCTTTCTAGTTGGATAACTAGACTATAGGTCCAGTCTTCCCTCATGGTTAATTAGATCTTGTCATGTAAAATACGAAAGGAATAATGCTTGTCCCTTAAATGCGTGGACCATAGGATCCTACTGTGTATGTGAATGTTTTCTCCCTACAGCTTCTGGCCACTTTCTGAGAATTGGGAAAAAATTCTGAAGGCCTTCGGGATGATACAGTCATTGGATGGAAGGAAATAACACCCTGGAATTTCAAGAGTTGAAATTTCCTCTCTTAGCACAACCCTCATATGGATGTCCACTAGATTGTGTTGAACCAAAATATTTTGCCAAGAAAGGAAGACATGAGGTTGTAATGCTCTTTCTTTATGACATCATACAAAGGACAAGAATAAGAAGTGGAGAGATGGGCATGGTGGTACATGCTTTTAATCCCAGCATTCTGGAGGCAGAGGCAAGCAGATCTCAGTGAGATTGAGGCCAGCCTGGGATGTTCTACGTAGGAAGTTCCAGTCTGGCTGAGGCTACAGTGGGACACTTATTCAAAAAAAAAAAGACAACCTGAAATAGAAGCTGAACCTGGTGGCACATTCCTTTGACTCCCAGCATTTGAGACACAGAGGCAGCAGATCTCTCTGAGTAGGAGAACATCATGGTCAATAGTGAGTTCCAGGGAAGAAAGTGCTACATTGTGAGACTCTGTCTAAAAACCAAAACAACAAAAAGAGTAAAAAAATAGCATTGGGAAATAGTACCTTAGCATAGTGACCTGAAAAAAATCTTCAAGATCAGCCATATGCATATGAGAACAACACTTTCAGGGATAGAGTTGACTTTTTATAACACAACTTCATATTATAAAATTGATTTTTATGTGATATATAAAAAGCAATAAAAGCTCTTCTTTTCCATTTTGAAAAATATTGTGGTCTAAATTTTTTCATTTTATGCAAATATTCTCTTTTGGCTTAAGAGATTATTTTCAGAAGACTAGTATAATAACACACTTTGTAACTCAAAGTGAAGAAAAAATGTTTCTCTAAAACATGATGTGTTTGTTCATCCTATTAACCTGTCTTGTTGGGAACAGAGAGTACACATCTAAATATCCCTAAATCATCCAGTGGAATTTCTGCTCAGATATAATAGTTTAAGACTTCATTCCACATTTTGTGGGAATTTTACAGGGGATTACATTTTTATATTTATTTCTTACTCCTTATTTATTGCCATGTTGAAATTATTATAGCTATTACTGCCTCCTACCCTTGGAAGTCTTCTTTCTTCATAGACATCCACATAACACTTCACATGCAATTCTTCCTTATTTTCTTTTTCATTCCTTAAAATAATAAAATAAACTCTTAGTGTAACAGTCTACGAAAACAAGCCAATACCTTTCTCTGCTCACTGCAGATCTAGGAATCTTGTTTTGAGAAATAGGGAGAATAATTATTTTGAATCTTGATGTGATGGTGATGATGATGGTGATGGTGTTGTTGATGATGATGATGATCATCATCATGATGATGAAGATTTTATTCCAAGTCTTGCTACATAGCCCAGGCTGGTGTCTAACTCACAACCCTCCTGCTTCCACTTCCAGAGTCATGTAATGATACAAAGATGTTTGTGGGTATAATGTTCACATGAAGAAATTGTTCTCTACCGTGAACTAAGTCTAAGTTGAATACATTTAAGCTTTTAAAATTGTATCACAAAATGTCTGTTTTAGTTTTATTTGGTAAGTCAATCTTCTAAAGTCTAAACTTCATGCAGTTCTTGGCAGATAACTTTTTCCCCCAAATGCTCCAACAATGATTTTTTTTTTTTTTTTTTTTTTTTTTTTGGAAAAAAAAAAAAAAAAAAAAAAAAAGAGGACGATAAATCTTTCACTGTGCATGTGTTGTGGCATCACGTTTTGTCCCAAAATCTCCCACAATGTTTTTTTTTTTTTTTTTTTGTCTTTTTGAGAAAGGGTTTCCCTGTAGCCCCAGCTGGCCTGGCACTTTCTATGTAGAACAGGCTGTCCTCAATTTCACAGAGATCAGTCTGCCTCTCTGAGTGCAGAGGACTAAAGGCCTGGGCTACCATGCCTAGCTCAAAAGTGATTCTTAAGAAAAAGAGTAACCATTCATAAATTTCAAGAAATGAAGGAACTTACCTTCCTTTCATCTGATCCATACTTCCTCAAATATATATGTGGAAATTAACACCATTTGGAAGGTACTGACAAATCCTTTTATGTGAATAAACTCAGTCTAGCTGAAAAGAGACATTTTTCTTTCTTAAAAATCAGAACTGAAATAGGGTAGAAGTAATTTTAACACAAGATTAACGTACATAAGACAATAAAATAACCACCCAGAAAATTGTACTATGAAACGTACTGTCATTTGGTCTAAAGCTATAGTAATGTGGAAATGGTCTTAAATATGTGTTTGCTATAGAAATAGGATGTTATCATACTGTAGTAATTAAAAATCTAGAAACGAGGCTGTGATCTCACACTTATGAATAGGCAGGAAATTCTCAGAAGTTTTATTTTTGTTGTACTCATGGTTGGGTCCCTCAGATGTATGTGAATAGAAACAGAATTTTCCAAATGAGGACAGGTGCACAAGACTAGACTTTTGGATCCTGCTGTCTATTGCCATTTGTTATTCATTATTTTGGAGTCTCTATTTCAGACTGGCTGCCATAATTTGATTTTCATTGCAAGGACTACTACATTAAAAGCAGCAGCTCTGTTAAGTTGAATGTGCAATAACAGAGTCATCTAATTTTACAGAGAAGGAACTGTAGAAAGACAGCATCTAACTCTAATCCATACTCTAACACAGATGCTCATTTTCTTTAAGAATAAAAGAAAAAAAAATTGAAAAGAAAGAGAACTTCAGGCAACTGAACCTGTATCCTACTAACATCTGTGTTGAGTTTGAGCCCTGTTGGGCTTTTCTATACAGAATCCCAGGTTTGGGTTCATGATTTGAATAGAGAGCTTCCACTGAGGTCAGTGTTTGGCCAAATTCTAATGGGATTGTTTGATGTTCTTCCCTGATGTCCAGTTCTGCATGGATTCTAATGTTTTGAATTAGAGATGGAACAATATTCACGGATTATGTTTCCTGTCTTACTGTAGATAGATCCAACTTTTAGAAAGTGGGAATCTGGAGAATCAAAGTGGAAATATGTCTTCACATTAATCCCCAGTGTAATGGAAATGGATTAAAATCAATTCTTAGATGCTGGAAAGTTGCCCCTTCTAGGCATTAAGCTAGGCTGTTGCAAAACCCAGGAGATCAGTGTTTAGTAGAAGAGGTAAATAAACTGGCACAAGCTTCCCTGTGAGATGATTTACTCAGCTGACCATTGTTTCCAGCATTCAATAAAAGAGAACTTCTAGAAAGTTCTCCTACCTAGAAAGGGTTAAATCACCCCAGGCCTTACTTTGGGAGAGCTTAGTTCAATTAATGTCAAAAGTTGTTCAATTTGGTAAATTCAGAGAACTATGCTGGAAAAAGTATTTTCACATTATAAGACTAGAGAATCATTTGATTACTATTCTATTTTTCTGAACTTTTCTCACAATGGGCATAACAAAATGTCAGGATTAAGCAGCAGTTCCCCATTCTTAGACTCTGGCAGAAAGCCAGGGTGTTGGAGAATCAGCATTTTTAAGGATTCCTGTTGCATATAAATTCTTTCACATTAAGAAAAAAGAACAGGGGGATACTTTTAAGTTTGTCTTACCAGTAAAGGAAGAACGCAATAAGAATGAGTGGCAGTGTTGGTGCTAGTGATGTTACACAGCTTTGTATTGGGGTGTATAAATGAAAAGGTTACATTATTATGTTAGCTGTGATTAAGTTTATTAGTAAGTTTCAGAAAAATCTCAAATAGCATTAGTTTAAGTAGGATGGAAGTTTATTTTTTCTTTCAGGTAAAAGCTAAAAGGCTGTTGTTTAAGAAGTTGTGGTACATCAGGGATTTTAAGGATTCTTTTTAAAATTCTTTTTTCTTAATTTTATTATTTTTATTTTATGCGCATGCATGTATTGCCTGCATGTAGGTAAGTGTACCCATGTAGTGCAATGCCCACGGAGGTCGGAAGAGGCTGTCAGATCCCCTGGGACTGGAGTTACGGACAGTTGTTAGCTGCCATGTGGGTGCTGGGATTCAAACCCAGGTCTTCTGCAAGAACAACCAGTGTTCTTAACTGCTGAGCCATCTCTTCAGCCCCTCTTTTTAAAATTCTTAAAATTTATATTATACCTGTGGCATTTTGCCAGCATGTATGTAAGTATACCTGTATTGTGCAATGTCCATGAGCATCAGAAGAGGGCATCTAATCCCTGAAGCCGGATTTATAGATGGTTTTTAGCTCACCATATGGATGCCAGGAACTAAACCTGTGTCCTCTGTAAGAGCAGCCAGACCTCTTAACTGCTGAGCCATCTCTCCAGTCAGACTTTAAAGATTCTTATGGGACAACGTGCTGTTATATATTAGGCTGCAATTCTCAGGGTCCCATCACAACCCAAGGTGGCTGCTGAAGATCTAGTGATTACATCTTGAGCTGGTTAGTTTTTGTCAACTTGACACAAACATAGACATATCTGGGAAGAAGAAATCCCAGCTGAGGAATTATCTCTATCAAATTGTCCTGTGGGAGTGTATGTGAGGCATTTTCTTTATTATTGTTATAGGAGGGCCCAGTCCACTATAGGCAGTGCCATCCCTGGGCAGATGGTCCTGGGCTGTATAAGAATTGTAACTGAAGGGCTGAAGAGATGGCTCAGTGGTTAAGATCATTGCCTGTTCTTGCAGAGGATCCAGGTTCAATTCCCAGCACCCACATGGCAGCTAACAACCATCTACAGGTCCAGTTATAGGAGATCCAACATTTACTTCTGATCTCTGTGGCCAGTGCATGATACAGGTGTACTTACACAACATGCAGGCAATATACTTCTACACATAAAATCAAAATGATAAATAATGGGGCTGGAGAGATAGCACAGCAGTTAAGAACAATGGCTTTTCTTGCAGAAGACCCAGATTCGAATCCCAGCACCCACATGGCAGCTAACAATTGTCTGTAACTCCACTTTCAGGGGATCCAACAGTCTCTCTGTCCTCCATGGGCATTGTACGACATGAGTGCACTTACCTACATGCAGGCAATACACATACACACATAAAATAAAAATAATAAATAAATGAAAGTATTTTTACAAAAGAATTGTAACTGAGTGAGCTATGGGGGTATAGGGGACAAACCAGTAATCAGCGTTCCTCCTTGGTCTCTGCTTCAGTTCCTGCTTCCAGGCTCCTCCCTTGAGTTCCTGCCCCGTCTTACCTCAGGGATGAATTGTGACCTGATTGTAAGCTAAAATGAGCCCTTTTCTCCCCAAGCTGCTTTGGTCATAGTGTTTATCTTGGCAACAGAAAGCAAACTAGGACACATCTGCATTACAGCAATCAGAAAGAAGAATCGAAAGAGAAGATAGTCTCCCCCTACAGTTAGGACTTTCTGTCACTTCTTTTATCTCTTTGGCCAGGATACAGTCAAATGTCAGTACCTAGTTACAGCAGATGTGAACACAGTAATTACTATTTAGTTGATTATCTATCAACTAACTTACAGGATTATTAGTAGGAAAGTTAGATATAGGAAATACTTTGCAATTACCATTATTATTATGTTGGTAACATGTGACTTTGGACAAGTAATTATTTTTCAATCTTAGCTTTTTTCATCCAAATGAAGACGAATCTTTTCTCTTAGAATTTTTTTCAGAATCATATTAGGCAATACATGTAAAAAATTTGCAAAATAACCAACATGAAACAAATTTCCATTATGGTTAGTGAGTTAATAAATATACAGTGTTCCCAAGATCAGTACATAGAACCAATGTGAACAGATCCTTTTTAGTAATAGTTCTCATCTATGCAAGAGCTAATCATGATAGGGAATGCCTTTTCATACATCTCAAGCATGCTTCCCCTTAGCTTATCTAACTATTGTAACCCTAGGTCTCATTCTGATACTTTCACATTAATGTAGCCCCAAGATTGAGAATAATATTATCATTCTGATGCACCATATCATTTGAGAGAAGGAAAGAGTCCCAAAGAACTTGGGAAGCAGCTGAACATTTAGCAGCAAAGCATTTACAATAACATCAGGTTCCCTATCAAATGCCAGGTGTTAGTCATCATTGTCATCTTTGCCATTATCATCATTATCTCAGTGAACAAATTGTTTGTCAGGATAAAGCTAGGCATATTTGATCTGAGAGATTGAAGAAATCAGAAACCTAAGTTGACAGGGATGCATGAATCAGTGTGCGGAAAGGGTAGACAGAACCACTCTGTTCTGTTATTAAAGACGTTATTATAGACATTATTCCTCCTTAGAAGGATTGGAAAGAGCTAAGGCAGTGAAAGTATCAAACAAAAGGTCATTGTGTTAGCTTCTTTTCTTTGGTTGTGATAAAATACTCTGAAGGAAGAAAAACAACAACTTAGGTAAAGAAGGGTTCATTTGGGCTTACATTTCCAGAGGGATAGAGTTCATTATTGGGGTGGGCATGGGAGAAGACATGGCCACAGGCATGGAAAGGCCAGCAAATGAGCAGAAAGCAGACTGATCACATTGCATCTGCATTCAGAAAGAGATCAGCAAATGAGGCCAGGCTATTGAGCTCTCAAGCCTGCCTGCAGCAGGTTCTTCTCCACAAGACTCCACCTCCTCTATGTTTCATGACTTTCCTAAAGAGCAGCCCCAGACAGGGACCAAACACTTGAGCCTATGGGAGAGGGCACTTCATACCCAAACCACAAAAGTCTTACCCAGTTCATATTCTAAAACACCAGAAAAATGGACCTCTGAGCTTAAGGTAAATATAATTGCTAAGCATGGCCAGATAATCAAGCATGGAGGTGGGGGTATCATGGGAAGGTCTATGAGACATGTGTGCAGACATTGATCCTGATATTTGTAGATAAACATCTTTTTGAGATGTTTGACATTGTTCAGACTCAACTGGAGGACATAATTGCCAGAAAGCCAGGATGGAATCTTTGGTGAATCCTAGCAAATGAATATCACACTTCTTGTGTCTCACGTCCTTCTTAGAAACCTGGCTACTATTTGACTTCTGTCTTTCAAATTACAGCTAAAACCATTTAGAAATGATTCAGGAATATATAAATCCAATCTTAACCTAATTGGTATAGCACAGTTTAGCAAAATGAAACCTAATTTTAAAAGTTTATCACTATAAAGTTACTCTTTTGGTTACTTACTTTTCTTGTTGATATGCAAAAATAGCTGACAAAAGTTGCTTAAGGAAAGGATTTATTTTGGCTCATGGTTGGAGGGGTCCAGGTCTATAGGAGGGAAGGCATTATGACAGGAACACCAGGTGGCTAGTCACATTGTATTCAGTCAGGAAGCAGAGAGAGATGAGTGGTGCTCATCAGACTTTCTTCTACTTTTTCCCCTTTCATTCAGTCTGGCTACTCAGATTACACTTTGAATATGTCTGTTCTCCTCAGTTAAATCTCTGTGAAAATTCCTTCATAGACACAACCAGATAGATATTTCCTAGACGATATGAAAGTCCAGTCAAGTTGACAAGATTTATCATCATAAGTCCCCAGTTTATGAAACTGACACTTAGAAATATCACTTTGAATTATAACATTTCACCTCTGAGTCATGTTCATTTCATAACACAGAATGCATTTAGACCATGTCTAGGAGTTACCAAAGTCTTAACAGTTCAAACATTGTTCAAAAGTCTAAGTGAAAAGGCTCCAAAGAGATTTAAGCAGAAACTGTGAGACCCTGCAATGTAAACAAACATTTTTCATACTTCTAATATATAATGGCACACAGTAAGTATTCCCATTTTAAAAGAGAGGAATGACAAGACAAAGAAAGACAGGACAAAGCCAAGACTGGAACAGGTCAGGGCAGACAACCAATCCTCCACATCTAACATCTAGGCCCTGAGTGGCTCTTCCTGGGCTCCAGAAGAGTTGGTAGCCCTCTTCTTCCAGTTTCGCCACCTGCAATACACATGGCCCCTCTTTTGGTCTGGCTCCATGCTGTGCCTGTATCTTTCCTCAGCACCCGTCATAGTCCTGGCATCTCCAGCATCCTAGGATTTCCACTATAACTTGGGCTTCAGACTTACAGCAGATGAAAATCTGCTTCCTTGTAATTTCCAACTTCTACAGACATTGAAAAATTGCCTATTTTGTTTACCTTTAAAGGATAGTGCTGGGGCTGGAGAGATGGCTCAGCAGTTAAGAGCACTGACTGTTCTTGCAGAGGACCTGGGTTCAATTCCCAGCGCCCACATGGCAGCTATGAACTGTCCTTAACTCCAGCTCCAGGAGAATCTGAAGCCCTCTTCTGACCTCCACGGCATCTCACGACACGGGTGCACTCACATACATGCAGATAGTACACTCATACACATAAAATAATAAATAAAATATAAAAAAATTTAAAGGACAGTGCTTTGCCTATGGAAGGCTTTCTTTAAGGCCTTTATGTGTTTCTTTTTGACAGACATTTCTCTAATTGAAATCAAGAATTATCGTGCCTGTTGGGTTTTCAATGTGTATATTTCAAATTATAACTTCTTTTGATTATCGTACTTTTAAGTATTTATTATCAAATATTTGATAAGCAATTTTAACAAAAAGAGGTTGATATTTTCACTCCAACTAGTTGCTTCAAACTTCAATAATAAAAATTAAGATATTGATAATGTTGTGCTTTGAAAGTGAAATGTCCTCTGCAAGTTAAGTTCACGTGTTTGGTGTTTGAATGCTTGACCTCCAGCTGGTGGAACTGCTTTTCAAGGCTATGGAATCTTTAGGAGATGGAACTTTGCTGGAAGAAGTGAGTTCCTGGAGCTAGGCATTAAGGTTTGATAGCCAAGGACTACTTCCTTACACACTCTATAACCAGCTGCCCCCTTTCCATTCCTGCCACCATACCTTCTCCACCATGATGGATTGTATCCATTCTAAGCCAAAGAAAACCCCTCCTCCCTTAAGTTACTTCTTGTCAGGTTTTAGGTCACAGCAATGAGAAAGGTAACCAGTACCGATAATATGCACTTGTGAATTGAAGTAGGATTATTTGTAGAAAGCAATTTTTGTAAGATTTGAATTCCATTGAGTTCTAAGGAAATAATTCAGATATCAGGGAAATATAAATTTCCTCTATAAGCATTAATGAACTTTTCTATGGAATACATACATACAAGGCAATCTAAGGAAGATTATAGGGAAGATTATAGCATATTTCAAGAAAAGGATAACTACTGAAACATTAAGTATAGAGATCTGGCTTTGGTAGGCTAAGGCTGAGATCCGAGCAGACAGCCTGAGAGTGTAGGTTCAGACCGCCATCCGGGTAGGCGCTCGGAGCTCAGCAGACCGCCAAGAGTGCCTGGTTCTGGCCTCCCTCTGGCCTCCAACTACCAGAGGGTCTGAGAACCTAGGGGACTACCTGAAAGCTCCCCATCATGCCTCCATGTGGTGGTGAGCTTCCCGTAATTGCGCCATACCATCCCCCTACCTGGGATTTTTGTGAGGCCCCTCCCAAAGCCCCAGAGCAACTCTGCCTTTGGTAGGCTAAGGCTGGGATCTCAGTTGACCACCAGAGACTGCTAAGTTCTGGGCCCCTCTGGCCTCCCTCTGGCATAGGGATGGCAATGCATAGGACTGCCTGAGAGAGCCTGGATCCTGCCTCTACGTGATGAAGGAAGCTTGAGTGTACCTGACTGGAACCTGAATTGGGCTTCTTCAGGTACCCCTGAATAGCTGATCTGAAGCCATCAGTTCCCTCCAAAATAAAACTGAGAGAACCTAAACCCTCTACCAATCAGCTTTACATACCCAATAAAGAATGGATCTAGGCATCCAGATAATACAAACAGAAGCATACTTCAACTTCACCTCTAGAATGAATGAAGTGGAAAACAGAATATCAACACTGGAGGATAAAGTTGAAGAATTGGACCACTCAAGCAAAGAGTATGGAAAATTAAAAAACAAAACAAAATGGAATGGAATATGCAAGATGGGACACCAAACATGAAAGCTCAAATCTACATATCATGGGAATACAGGAAGGAGAAAAAATTCA
>NW_008345884.1:4489035-4489324 GCF_000622305.1 Nannospalax galili
TATAATAAAAACACTAAATGTACAGAACAAAGAGAGAATACTGAAAGCAACACAACAAAAACAACAGGTCACATACAAAGGAAAGCCCATCAGAATTACAGCTGACTTATCAATGCAAACTATGAAAGTCAGAAGAGCCTGGACCAAGGTATTTCCAGTTCTACATGACAATAGATGCCAGCCCAGAATACTATACCCAGAAAAAAATGTCTATTATAGTTGAGGGGGAAAGAAAGACCTTCCATGACATGAATAGCCTGAAAGAATACATGCCCACAAAACTAGCCCT
>NW_008345884.1:4489584-4505515 GCF_000622305.1 Nannospalax galili
CTCACCTTCAAGGACAGGCACTACCTTAAGGTAAAAGGATGGAAAACAATATTCCCAGCAAATGGCACTAAGAAATAAGCTGGGGTTGAAATTCTAATATCTGACAAAATAGACTTCAAAGTAAAACTAATCAGAAGAGATAAGGAGGGTCACTTCATTCTGATCAAAGGAACAGTTAACCAAGAAGATATTACAATCCCACACATATATGCACAAAATTCTGATGCACCCAAATTCATAAAAACAATATGACAGGACTTTAAGACACAGATTAACCCCAACTCAGTAATAGTAGGGGGCTTCAGTACCCCACTGTCCCCATTAGACAGGTCAACTGGACAAAGAATAAACAGAGAGACATCTCAATTAAATGATACCACACATCAAATGGACCTAACAGATACCTTTTGATTATTCCACCCAAACACCAACGAATACACTTTCTACTCAGCATCTCATGGAACTTTTTCAAAGACTGACCACATACTGGGCCACAAAACAAACCTCAACAAATACAAAAATATTGAAATAATTCCATGCATTATATTGGACCACAAAGCAATAAAGCTCCAAAACAACACTGGATGAAGCTCTAGTCACTATACGAACTTATGGTGATTGAACAACACACTAATAAAAAATGAGTGGGTCAAAGGAGAAATTAAGAAAGAAATAAAAGAATTGCTGGAATTCAACGAAAAGGACAATACAACACAATACAACCTCTAGGACACATTAAAAGCAGTCCTAAGAGGGAAGTTTATAGCTCTAAGTGCCTACATTAAAAAATTGGAAAGAGCCCAAACAAATGACCTAACACTGCAACTCAAGGCACTGGAAAGGCAAGAACAAATGAAACTCAAACCCAGCAGAAGAGAAGAAATAACAGAAATCAGAGAAGAAATTAATGAAATAGAAACAAAGAAAACAGAAAACAGTACAAAGAATCAATGAATCTAAGAGCTGGTTCTTTGAAAAGCAAAACAAGATAGACCCTTAGACCAGTTAACCGAAAGAAAGAAAGAGCAAGTCCAAATCAACAAAATCAGTGATGAACAGGGAAACATCACAACAGACACCCAAAAGATCCAGACCATTATAAGGGAATATTTTAAAAACCTATACACTACTAAATCTGAAAGTCTCAAAGAAATGGATGGATATCTGAAATCATGGGAACCTCCAAAGTTAAACCAAGAAGAGATCCACACTTTAAACAGACTCATAACATATAAGGAAATTGAAACAATAATGCAAAGCCTCACAACTAAAAAAAGCCCAAGCCCTGATGGATTTACATCAGAATTCTACCAGACATTTAAAGAAGACCTGCAACCAATACTACTTAAATTATTCAAAATGATAGAAACTGAGGGAGAACTCCCAAATTACTTCTATGAAGCCAACATCACTCAAGCCAGATAAAGACACAACCAAAAAAGAAAACTATAGATCTATATCCTTAATGAACATAGATGCACATATTCTCAACAAAATACTTGCAAACCACATACAGACATACATCAAAAAGATCATTCACCATGGTCAAGTAGGCTTTATCCCAGAGATGCAGGGATAGTTCAATATATGCAAGTCGATAAACGTCATTAATCATATAAATGGACTCAAAAACAAAAACCACATTTTCATTTCAATAGATGCAGAAAAGGCCTTTGGCAAAATTCGGCATGCATTTATGTTCAAAGTCCTAGAGGGAATTGGACTGGAGGGAACATACCTCAACATAATTAAAGCCATATATAACAAACCCATAGCCAAAATAATTCTAAATGGTGAAAAACTGGAATCATTCCCATTGAAATAAAGAACCAAATGAGGCTATCCCCTATCTCCACTCCTCTTTAACATAGTGCTTGAACCTCTTGCTAGAGCAATAAAACAGGAGACAGCAATTAAAGGATCACTAATTGGAAAAGAAGGGGTCAAATTACCACTTTTTTCAGATGATGTGATACCACACCTAAGAGATCCCAAATGTTCCACCAGAAACCTCCTAGAACTGATCAACACTTTCAGTATAGTGGCAGGTTATAAAATCAGTCTGCAAAAATCAGAAGCCTTTCTATATACCAGTAACAAGCAATTGGAAAAAGAATACAGGGAATGCTTCCCATTCACAATTGCTGCAAAAAAACAAAACAAAACAAAACATCTTTTGGAATATCGGAGTAAACCTGACCAAAGACATTAAAGAGCTCTACAAGGAAAATTTTAAAAGCAATATATAGATTCAATGCAATGCCAATCAAAATCCCCATGACATACTTCACAGAATTAGAAAAATCCATCCTTAAATTCATATGGAGGCACAAAAGACCCCAGATAGCCAAAGCAACCCTGAGCACAAAGAGCAATGCTGGGGGGATTACTATACCAGATCTCAAAGTATATTACAGAGCCATAGTTATAAAAACAGCATGGTACTGGCACAGACACATAGCTTAATGGAACATCATTGAAGATCCAAACCTGAGTACACACAATTTTAGCAACCTGATATTTGACAAAGGTGCCAAGAACACACAATGGAGGAAAGACAGCATCGTCAGCAAATGGTGCTGGCAAAACTGGATCTTCACCTGTAGAAGAATGAAACTAAATCCTTATCTTTCACCTTGCACCTCTAGAAACGGTGATACTAAGTGAAGTAACACAGACTCAGAAAAGGAAATGGCGTATGTTCTCACTCATATGTGGCTCCTACTACAAAATCCTTTTAAATTCTAGGTTCTTTTAATAAGATGATGCTGTACAGTGGTCCCTTATGCATGAAATAATTACCATCATCATGACTTCAGCTGAGCCTGATCACTAAACATAGTCAAAATTGGGCTTGTTGATGGTTGTGCTCCTTCATTAAATAAACGCCAAGCATGGCAAGTTAACTTCGCTGGATTATCCAGCCACTCTTCCCAGCCAACTAGTCCAGCCTTGGAAGACAAAAGAAAAATGAGGAAGAGCCCAATAGAGGAATGCTTTTGGAAGCCCTTGGCAAGAAACTCCAATGGACTCTCTTATGAACATTTGAACAGTTGCCCTGTTCTGACTTTTTTCTAGTTCCCTGTCTAGAACCTGTAATGCTAATTACTCTTGCCTTTACCACTCCTTCACATCTCCTATTCATGATTCAATGACTTACTTTTCCCCTTAGAGACAAGAGTTATGCAATTTGGGAGTCTTTTAGATAGACCCACTGAAGGGGTACTCCAGTTGCCTCACCCTGCATCCCTGTTCAGCATGGAAGAAGCCAGAGGAGTCTGTGTCCCTATTCCCTATTGGCAATTTGGGTAACCCCTTCAGAGGATGATGTGATAAGAATAGGAGGTAGGAATGGTCTAGGCAGTTAGGGTGAAAAGACTCCAAAGAAATGCAGCCAGCGTCTGGGCTAAAAGTCAAAAGGTCCTTGGGCCTGTTAGCAACACACTCTGTTCCATAGGCATAAAATGTCAAAATGTTAAAAGTATTTGGGAGCTTGTATCCAATCCTTAAAATATTTTAGGATTGCCTCTTCAGAGGGGGAAATGTTGGGGGGGGGAGTGGACATGGATTTTATCAAAACATCTTATATGCATGCATGAAATTCTCAATAAAGTTTTGTAAAAGTTAAAAAAAAAAAAAAAACAGGTGTAGTGATGTGGGAAAAGACACCAACAGTCTTCCCCAGCTGTGACATCTGTGAACTCCAATAACGAGTGGCACAATAGGTGCCCTGGGTGCAATAGTGGCACAAGAAAAAAAAAATATTCTGATGAATTTAAGACCCACTCCACAGGAGCAAATACATGCCTGTTACTGAAAATCTGACTAATAATGCATGGTTAGAGAGCTCACAGGCCCCAGGATCGACCTACTACTATTATTTTGCTAAGTGGACATAGTAAAAAACTGCCTTCTACTTGTAGATTAGTTTAGCTTTCAAACCTCACAAGTGGTCACAATATAGAGAATAGGTGTCAGTGGAGTGCTCAGTTACAAAAGGTACATCTGTAGAGCTCAAGGACTAGCACAGAAGAGGGGTGGACATATTGTAAAAGTCAGAGGTCAGGGAGGACTGGAGCAAACCAGTGTGTTCTGGAAATGATAGAACCATGGCACTAATGAACTCACAGCAGCTGGGGTTGCTTGCACAAGACCTGCACAAGATCAAGTCTGTGCTGGATAGCTTTAGTGTCAACTTGACACAGCTGGGTTGAGGGAGCCTCAGTTGGGGAATTTCCTTCATTGGACTGCACTGTGGCCATGTCCATGGGACACCTTCTTGATTGTTGAGTGGTGTGGGAGGACCCAGACCACTGTGGGTGGTGCCACACCTGGGTAGGTGGGCCTGTGTTGCATAAGAAAGCAGGCTGAGCAGGGGAGCAAGCCAGTAAGCAGCATTCCTCCATGGCCTGCTGCTTTAGATGTAAGCTAAATAAACCGTTTCCTCCCCAAATTGGTATTAGTCAGGGTGCCTTGTCACAGCAATGAAGAAACAAACAAGACACAGCATGGAAAAGGTTCATGAGCCCCCACTCCTAACCGAGCAGCTATGGACAGCTGATCACTTCTGGGGGAGGGAGAGTCAGTTTTCTTTTTTTAAAAATATTTTATTAATTTTTATTTTTTTTTAACAGAGCATAGGGTAGGGGTTTATTTACAGAAGATTGGGTGCCTCACATTTATGGCTGTGCCATAAAGGCCACAGTGAAATACAGATCCTGTGACCTCTGGGTAGCCTGCACAAAATAGTGAGAGAAGTGCCTCTTAGTGTTCTTGGTTTATATGTCCTTTGACCCTCCCCCCACATGCAGCTAAGGTCGACTGATTGGGTGGGAGGGGTAACTGAGAGAGTCAGTTTTCTTTAAGAGTGTAAGTAATGGTAGGTTGACCACATTGAAGTGATAGCCCTACACCTGGAAGTATACAGACAACACAAATTGGAGTTAATTGATTGTATAATAATAATGATAATAGTAATAATAATAATAATAATAATAGTGGCATGGGTGCTGAAGAGATGGCTCAGAGGTTAAGAGCCATTGGCTGTTCTTGCAGAAGACCAAGGTTCGAATCCCAGCACCCACATGGCAGCTAACAATGTCCATAACTCCAGTTCCAGGGGATCTGATGCCCTTCTCTATCCTCTGTGGGCAATGTAATGGGTTCACTTCCATATATGATACCATAACACTCTACACATAAAATAAAAATAAATATATTTTATTAATAAAGCCTTATGTAACTAATTTTAAAATAAATAAATAAACTGCCCTGCCAGCCTTGGATCCAGAGTTGCTTCAACTCCTCTGCCTCAGATCACTGGACTAGCTTCCTAAACTAGACTAGCTAAATGCCCTAGCATAGATAGCTAAGTCCCTCCTTAGGTGGTGCCCACCCCATTTCCCCCAGCTCCTGATCTGCTTGACAGACCAGGCCACCTAGGACTCTGCTAAGAAATTTAAGCAACCTAAATATCCTCAAGTGGCAAATAGATTATGAAAATGTGATAGATTTACACAATGGAGCACTACTGAGCAGTAAGAAAAGATGAAATTTTCAGGTAAATGGACGGAACTAGAGACTGCTATACAAAATGAAATAACACAAAAGTGGATCATAGCACCAATCCCTTATATCTGAGTATATATCCTGAAGAAACACCAGGAGCCAGAAGAATGGAAAGGAAACACGGACGTAAAGGAAAAGTCCCAAAGGGAGGGAATAGTGGGGAACAGATGTTGCCACAGGGGAGGTGGGGAGGGTGGGGTGTACAGCTGGGAGGGGAGGAGGGAGGGACATGCAGGGAGCCATGGTGGAGAGGAAAGAACCTGGGAGAGGTGGGATGGTGGCAGGTAGGTGCTATTGGGGGGAAGGTGGGAATAATGGGGGCACTTGGACTGGGAAGGGAGGAAGGAGGTCAGATGGGGGAGAAGAGGTGAATGGATCTTGGGGGGCTGATTTTCCTCTGAAACCCCCTGAGAAATGCACATACAGTGTCTGAACATTAGTGCATATGTATAACTGGGGGCTGTATGCAGAAACACAGTGCCCAGCAGGAGAGACCTTCCTTCAAGTGGTTGATCAGAGTGGACTGGGAAGTTCCCAAAATAACACAACCTGTTTGCTAGAAGTCTTGGTTATCTCTCAGAACTGGAAGATAGGTCCCTACTGCTGAAGATGGGACATACTTCAGACACAGGACTTAGAGCAATGGAGCAGGAACTGACCTGGAAGCCTTCTATCTGAAGCTTAGCTCTCATAGTTCTAGAGGTTACTGTGCAAGTTGCTAAGGGAGAAGGCCAACTGATGGTCCAAACCGGCCCTTAAACCTAACAACCATAAAGACTGGCACAGCAAACTACCTCTATTGGTGTAGCAGTGGCACTGTTATCTGGGGGGTGATCAACAGCTATCTAGTTTAATTAAAGCCCTCTCAATGGCAGTGAACTCATGGGTGGCACTGTAAAAACAGCCAAATACACATGGCTGGAGAGGTCATATATCCCAGAGAAAACCCTATCTCTGTCATATCTCTAGACAAATGAGATTTCTTATGATAAGCTAAATATGGATCCTTATATTTATATACAAGTATATCATAGGCTACTCATCAAAGAAGCTTCTTTTTGCAACAGATGGAGGCTACTGCAGAATCCCACAAATGGTCAGACACAGAGAATATACACCTAAGAGATGCCCAGTCCTAGGTGACATATCTACAGTTGAACCTTTGCACCTAAGGCTCATGAAACATGGAATAAGGGGATAGAGAGAAAACTAGTGCATCCCTCAACTCTTACCAGTGAATCTGCCTTATGCAACAGAGTATGATGCACACAGATGGCCACAATTGGCCCAGTTTTAAAGAATAAGATACTGCAGAGTATGTGTCCCTTGATAGGAATCCTATATTAAATCTGTCCCACCCACAGCTCAGGGACCATTGTGGAAGAGGGGGCAGAAAGATTGTAAGAGCCAGGGCTGGTGCATGAACACAGGGAAACAGGCTTTCAGGCCACTGGAAGCTTGCATATATGAACTTGTGGCAATGGTGGCATTGAGCACAGGACCCATGATAACTCAATCAGGCAAGGGCTCAGAGTGGAATGAGGGAAATGTGTGTCGGGCTGGCCCTGATCTGGGAACTGCTGGATGAGAGAGACTAGACCTTGCTTACAATCTTTAGATAAGATGACTAGACTCCAGTGGATGAAACTGCACCAAAAGACATTTGGGTGCAGATGTTTGACGAGGTAGGACTTAACATTTCTGTTAGAATACGTGAAGTCTGGTGGGGGGTAAGGGGAATGGATGGGAGAGGGGGTCTAGATTTGATTGGGAACTGTTGTATGATATGTACAAACACTCAATGAAGATTAAAAAAAAACTTTCATAAAAAAAGTTAAATTTAAAAAGGACATAAAATTTGGGGCTAGGGAGGTGGGGGTGAGTCTGAGGGGAGATAAACAGAGAAGTTGGGATTAAAATGTATTATTAAGTTGCCAAGGAATTAGTAAACTAATTGCACAACATGGGTGCACTGACCTACATGCAGGCAATACATGCATACATATAGAATGAAAATAATAAATAAAAATTTTAAAAGTATTCTTAAAAAATTTGTAAACCTGGGCATGTTGGTGCATGCCTTCAATCCCAGCACTTGAGAAGCAGAGGCTTATGGATCTCTGTGAAAGCAAGGCCAGCCTTGATTAAATGGTGTTTTTATTGTTATTACTGTCTGTTTATTTAGGCAGGGACTCCCTGTAGCTCCAACTGACCTGGAACCAAAAAATTTAATTGCAAAATTTGATTCACACATTTTTGTAAAATGAAATAAATTCTGATAACATACATTGGAAAAAATAAGAGCCATGCGATTATTCACATTTCCAGATCCTGGTGATTGTGATGCCAAACCTCTGAGCTGTTTGGTACTGAACACTCATAATAAATTTTAGAGTGTCTTTGTTGTGTTCGTGGCTGGTATTTATTAGTTATATAGAAAATACCAGAAGTTCATTTCAATGAAGGGGCCCCGATACATTGACATTTAATTCCTGTCCCTTCACTGTGGAATCAATTATTTATTCAGTGTCAAAGAACAAACATTCTTATAGTACCAAATGAGCTTAGGGAGCTTGATCTTCTTTTGCCCTAACTTCTTGTAGCTTTATTATCCTCTGTTAATCCAAAACAATAAGAATGTGAGCATGCATACCACCGATTAAACTCTAACAATCACTGTCTTGGTTGATAAATATGCTACTTATGGTATATGTGTAAGCAATGTAATGGGAACTCCAAATTCCCCCCACTAAGTCTTTCAGCAAGAAATCCTCAGTGACAAACTTTAGCCATTCCAGTTAAGTCCTTGCCTCAGGTCATTTGAGCCCAAATTTCCCAACCCTAGAAAAGTTCCTGGACTTTCTAACCTAAAACACTAAGATCCTGTTCTGTTGTTACTCTGCACATCTTAGGTAATTTTGCTTATCGGTAGAGCTCTTTGTTGAAGTCCTTTGGAGAAGCGAGAGTAGGTATAAAGTCACAATGTTAACAGTGACTGGCTGTTTGTAAACCTGTTGGCAATGTAGATTTTTTTACACAGAGGAATAATGGGGTCAAGTAGTAATATTATTTTTCTTTTTTTAAATTAAATTTTTTTATTGATTTTATAATTTCATACAATGCATTTGATCATATTCTTACCCCTTCCTCTTCTCTAGACCCTCTGTACTACATCTCCCCCACCAATTTAATTTCCTCCATTATTATGTCATGTTCTTATTTATTTCTTATTTATGTTTTTTAAAGGTCTATCAATACCAATTTGCATCTCCCAAGTACTCCTGGGTGTGGGTTCTCTGGAGTTTGGTCAACATACCAGGTGTCCCATTAGTAAGGAAAATTAACTGTTCCTCTCCCAGAATCCATCAATCACCAATAAATCCTTAGCTAGAGTTAGGGCTTCATGACTACCTCTGTGGCCATGCTGTGTGGGCCCCTGTCTGACTCGGGTTTGCACACATCTTGTTCATGTTGCCATAAGTGCTGTTGATTCATATGTACAACTACCCTATGATGTTCAGACAACACAGTTTCCTTGTACTCATCTATCATATTTGGCCCTTATACTCTTCCCACTCCCTCTTTGCATTGGGCTCTGAGTTTTGGGAGGAATAGGTGCCATATTTATGTTCCATTTAGGGCTGAGCACTCCACAATCTCTAATTTTCTTTATGTTTTCCATTTGTAGGTCTCTGCATTAATCACCATCTATTGCAAGAAGAACCTTCTCTGGTTAGAGTTGCAGGATGTACTGATCTAGAGTATAATAATGTCATTGTGAGTCAGTTTAATACTATGTTTATTTAGAAAAACGATAGTAGTAGATTCTCCCCTTTGGCCTATGATCTGTCTAGCCACAGGTTCTTGGCCCTCTAGTGTCATTTATGGACACCTTGTTGTTAAATGGACCTTAAATCCACTTGGAAGATGATTGGTTACTCCCATAATATTTGTACCACTATTGCACCATTAAGCTTCTTTTTGACAGTAATATAGTATTATAGCTCACAGGGTTTATGTTTCTCTGTCAGTAACATACATAGCACCGTCTAGTACTATGAAAGCTAGCCAGCAAAGATAAGTGTTTCAGTATATATGAATCCTTTTAATGAGCATGTATTATCTTTTAGATTATTTGCATTGAGTTTGTAGTATTACTGCTTATTTTGTTGAAGAGAAATCAAGGCAAAAATAAGTTAATGCTTTTGTAGGTACTCAGTAAACTTCAGAGGTCCTTAAGAAATTCTATCTAGATACAATGGCTCACAACTACTACTTATGGGATAGGGATTCGAAAACCTCCTGCTAAATTCAGATTTCCTCCTGTCCCAGGTCAGAAAGCACAGCTTAGTGTTTCAGCCAAAGCTATGGGGACAGGGAACACAAATAGATTCAGATCTCAGCCTCATCCTCAGGCCATTCCTGTGCTGACTGCCCACAAATTTTCCTCAGAAAACTGGTAAGGCTTGTCTCCAAAAAATATTCTCAGTCACAATTGGATAACGCATTAGAGCTTGTAAGCTGTTATCATTTTATTAAGGTTTTCATAGCATATTTACTCAGATGGACATCATGCACAGTGCTTGTTGCCCTAAATTGTTCTGGTAAATGAAAGGAGACTAGATATTTTCTGATTAAATTTAAACACTGGTTTCTATATAGTAGGGTTGTCAACCTGTCCACTGACTAGGCCCTAAGAAGTTAGGGATTGCCAAATTGGCTCATGCTGAGTCTAGTTAGTGCACTATATTAGTGCTGCCCAAGTCCCAAGGGACAAACAGCATATTTGATATATAGTCTTTGCAAAAAAATTTGCTGCTGACAATTTTCTATTTATAAATTTGCTGCTTGTATAAATATTTTGTTATGAGTTTTCCAAAGATTTATTGCTATTATTATTATTATTATTCACATTCATGGAAGAGTAGGAAAAAGAGGGGGAGTGACACACACAACAGAAAATGGAGTCACTATATTTAAATTTTAAACCTTTGAATAATATTGCTAGTCTCCCGTGTAGGACACGTACTGTTTGTGTACTTACCTCTACTCTCCACCCTGTTTCAAGATGTTCCCTGCTCCAGGAGAACACTTTGGTGTCCTGGGCCTTCCTCTAGTTTTCTACTGTGTCTGTCCTTTGGGATCCCAGGCAGACTGGAAGGAAACAGGGGCATATCAGGACATATCTTTATTTTACTTCCTCCCTGACAATAATTTTTCAGTAACACTGTGCAGAGGTCCCTGGTCTTTGAAATGTTGTGGACTTTCTATTACTCTTTTACTGCTAAATTTCTGTACTTTCCCTAGGATAGTTGCAGCTTACACAAACTCCAGATCATTATAACAATCTTTGTAGCTCTTCCCACTGTCAAAATTAACCTGCCTCAAATTATCCTATTTTGAGCCTGGCAATTATTTCCTAATTGTGTCTTGCCTGATATTTGTCCTTCTGAAGGACTGTGATCTACTGGTACAAACTGTAATTACTTATGAAAAGAATATTTAAAAATAAACTCTATGGGAGGCTAATAAGGCACATTTTTAGTTTATACTCTTTTAAGCAGTCATTTAGGGCTAAAGTCAAAGATGTTCATATCTTGTCATATCACATTGACTCTTGTGCTTTTTATCCAAGGAGTATGTCTTCAGAAAGTCTATTGTGTGCTCCATTCTCTGAAAATTAGGAGCCCTCTCATGCAACAGTTAGCTTACATAATCATGAATAAAGCTATTGTAATAATGAAAGGCAATGGTTTTATATCTTTTCATGAATGAAAAATATCCTTAGAGGCATTCAGATGACAATGTTTTAACCAAAGGGCTTTCCTGTTTTTTCCAATGCTGTGAAATTCTCTTAAACATATTAGTTTCTGTAAATGAACACAGCATGTACCGGTCTTTAGTTAGGAGTGTGCTCACCACCTTTTCTATTCAACTCCCGAGATAAACAGTGCAGAGAAATGTTTAAAGAATGTTGAGCTATCTAGACCACTGTACATGAGTCACTCTGTTCACCACCCAAAATTACTTCACTTAGAATAATTCTGGGTTCCAAAACATGGAGAAGCGAAAAATGTTCTCATCAGTATGTAAATCACATCACAAAGTCATCCTAGTGATGCCACTAATATGGAGAGCTGATTTTTTTCAGTATTGGAAGTTGAACACAGTGTCCACATTCATGTTAGGCCAGAATTTGGCTACTCAGCTAATCTGCTATCCCAAAGTGAAGGATTGGGAATATCCAGGGCCTGCATCTTCAAAAAGAGCATTAAACAAGGTTTTAGGAGCTGATTAAATTAATCATAGGCAATCTCTGAAAATCAGTGAAAGGTCTCCATGTATGCCCAACTTATGGCTTGTGACCCAACTCAAATCAGTGAAAGGTCTCCATGTATGCCCAACTTATGGCTTGTGACCCAACTCAAATGTGACCCAACTCAAAATCGTAAACTTACTTAAAACATAAGAGGACTTTTTGCCTTTTTTGTTACTTGACTATAGGGTCTCAACCATGACTTTGTAAATGGTAAAAATCTACTACATTGCAGTGTCAGAGTGTTGGGCATCCCTGATGCAGGAGCCAGTTAGACTCCCAAATACGTTAAAAAAATCCATATTAAAAAATCACAGGAAGCTTGATGGCATATCTTACCACCTTTGTTCTGCATTCTCCTTGGAATAGCACAGTATAATTAGGGGAAGCTGCTGTATAAGCCCCAGTTCTCTCCAGTGCTTTAGAGAGAAAAGAAAGGACCAAATTTGAAATATGTACATCTCCTTGAGGGACTGCATTTTGGATAGCCCAGTTGCATATTCAGACTGCTGGAAACAACTTGATCGAAGGCCAAGGAAAGCTACAAGAAGAAGCAGGCAAAACTTAGGAAAATGTTAGGGGAACTACGTGTTTGTAGGTGCTTGAGGCAAGGGATTACTGACTAAGGAATGCAAAGGAACCCCTATGACCTGATAAACATTCTCAGATAAGCCAAATAATACTGCTGTTAGTAGACTCTCCTAAAAGTTAAGTCATTATGAAAGGATGCTAAACAGTAAGTCAGTCATAATAAAATAAAATCTATACATGGACAAATGTAAAAGCAAGCATCATTGTAAATTTCATTCATAACTCTATTTTGAATTATCTAAATTATCTATAGGTTTTCTCAGGCAAAAGTCTGAAAAATTATACATTTTTAATAATGGACATTAGTGTCATAAAATAGGGGAGAAGAGTAAAAAAAATAGAGATTTTTAAATAAAACTGAGATTGATAACCATTTAGCATATTGCTACAACTTTGGAGAGTTCTATGTAATGACCATGACAAAACAAAGTAAAATGTATTGAAAAGAAAATTTGAAAAGAATTACAATGTAGCTCTACAAAAACAAAGCAAAACAAAAAACAAACAAACAAACAAAACAAACAAACAACTAAACAGAAGGGAACTCTAAGTGGGACCAAACAATACAGCACTCATGGTTTACAAAAATAACAATACTATCAGAAATGACTTTAGATGTAAATGAATTAATCCTACCAATCAAAAGATAGAGATTGGCAGAACTGATTGTAGTAATGAAGAAAACAACACAACATTCAACTATATGCTGTCTCTAAGAGATTCATTTTAGATCTAATAGAATTATTTACAGGTTGAAAATGGAATAAAGTATCCTATACCAAATTAGCCAAAGGAAAGCACAGATGACTATACTAGTATCAGAAAAAAAACCTTTAAATCCAAACTGCACAAGGGACAAAAAGCATACTATAAGAACATAACAGTTAACTCAGCACAAAATACAGCCATTATAAACATATGCACACCCAAACCAGAACTCCTAAATTCTTTTCTTCTGCATTATCAGCCCATGCTTTTTTGCTAAAAATATTTACATAGAGGTGCAGGGTTCCCAACTTTCACAACAGCTCCTTTTTCAAGGAGTTAAATTTCTTCAAACCTCTGAAATATGCATAGATTAAGAAATTGCCTTTTGTAGTACTTCAAACATATCTATTGAAGTTCTTTTAACATCATCTTACATACCAACGGTGCAAAGGAGAGTTATGTAGAACAGTAGGTAAACAGTAACATCTCTACTAAAGGACAATAAGCAAACTTCTATGGAGTATGTTAAAACATACTCCATGATCATTTTAATGATATGAATAGGCAAATTTAAGGTTAGAGACTAGACCATTGCTATTGTTCAAAGATTGAAAACAATATGCTGACAAAATATTCCACTGATCCTTGGGGTGGGGGTGAAGTACTGGGGATTGAACGCAATGGCTCACATGTGTTTAGACAAGTGTTCTCCAGAGCTACACACCAGATACAAAAGCATTTTAATCAGAGCTCCTAATTCTTTTTTTAATTTAAAATATTTTATTATTTTTATTTTATGTGTATGAGTGTATTGCCTGCATGTATGTGAGTGCACCCGTGGAGTGCAGTGCCACGGAAGTCAGAAGACGGTTTCGGATTCTCCTGGAACTGTAGTTAAGGATGGTTCGTACCTGCCATGTGGGTGCTGGGAATCAAACCCGGGTCCTCTGCAAGAGCAGTTAGTGCACTTAACTGCTAAGCCATCTCGCCAGCCCAGAGCTCCTAATTCTTGATGTGAACATTGACACAATGGAATGGAATTCCAACAAGAAGGGGGAAATACAATACCTGCTTTTCAATATTGTATGAAATAACCAGACAAGATTGATAAGAAGAGAGTGTGAGAGTTAAAGAAGGAAAGGAAGGGAGGGAGGGGGAAAGGAGGGAGAGGGAAAGGAGAGAGGAAGGAATTAATTTCTAGTTTTCTCCTCCCACTCTCTTCTTTCTCTTTTTCACATGTATGTGGTGTAGTTTTCTATAGTTTTGAACAGCGTTTCACTATGCAGCCCACTCTGATCTCAAATTCACAATCTTTTCTTAGCCTCTTGACTACTCAATTGCAAGAGTGCATCATCACCTCAGGCTAAAGAAAAGTGAATAAATTTACAAGCATGAGAATGACAAAATATGAACACAACGAAAGTAGAAATCTATAACAGAAGGAAAATAAAAATTTGCGTGGAAATTAAGCCTCCCTCTTGTAAATGTCCAATGGATATATGTATATGATGCTCTGGTTCCTGCCTCCTCCCACCCACTCTTACATCCTTCTAGTCAACACTCCCTCCTCCCTAACAGTTCTTTTCCAGATTCACAACTTCTGGTTTTGATTTGTGACTCATTTATATTATCTGTGTGAATGATCTGTGTGAGCACTGGATTGGAAGCATCCATTGGAGCCTGGTGGGGTCATTGATTTACACAACTGAAGGTAACCACCGACTCTGCCTCTCCCTGAATTTTTAAATAGTAAATAGTTCATCAGTGAGGGCATGGGCCCTGATCCTCTCCTCCATCCTTGCCAGATCATTAATGAATGAGACCATTCTCAGGCAGACCCAGTGTAGGCATCCAAACCTTCTGTGAGCTCCTGACCGCAATGGCAGTTTCTTGCCTAGAAAATAGCACTTTTTAAAAAATTATTTGATAACCACATACTTAGAAGAAGCATTTCATTACATCGGCATTGACATATTCAATAACAATTTTCTGAGCTAGGCTGCATCTCTTACAAAATTGGCTGTACATTTTTAGGTTTACCACCTCTGCCATTGATGAGAAAGTTACAAAACCAAAATCCTCTTGATCTTTTGCTTGAAGGATCTCTCATAACCACACAGTCTGTGAGCTTTCCCCATTGCTCGTAGTAGTTTCTCAAACTTTCCTCTGTGGTTTCAAAGCTCAAGCCACCAATAAAGAGTTTACGGAACTGTTCCTTTTCTCTCTCCATCGGGGACTCAATCACTTCAGCCTGATTTCCCGCAGCCGAGCGAGAAGAGAAAGACCTCCGCCGATGCACACGAACCGGACTGGTCCTGGCGCTGTGGCGAGAACTGCCTCCGTTCGAGAAACCGCAGCAGAGAGCACCTGCACACAGGACCCGGTGCCGCTGCAACTCATTTTTAAAATTTTAATAATTAAATGATTAGAAGAAGCATTTCACTACAGCTTTAACATATTCAGTGAAACACTCCAGAGCAACAGTACATCTCCTTCACAAGTGGGTGCAAGCTTCTAGGTTCACAGTTGAATTTGAATTAACATAGTTATATATTATTGAACTCAGTATAAGCCCTGTAAGACATAAAATTGGATGAGTTTTTAACTTTTAAAAAAGATCTTCATTTCATTTTAGAATATATTGTTCCTTGCAGAAAGACATTGTTTTTGCTATTAACACTGAGATGTTGGCACTTCCATCTCTAATCTGTATCTGATTATTACTAGTCATAATCGGTTGCACTTGGA
>NW_008345884.1:4506310-4506963 GCF_000622305.1 Nannospalax galili
GTCCATGTGAAGATAAGTCAAAGGTCCTGCTCAACCATGGTTGGCTTCGCTTGGAAACATGGAGGAAATGATTCCTCTGTGTTGACCCTCCTCTTTATAGACTGGACATTGGTTCAAGCCCATCTAGTGGGGTCTCTTTGGCCTCCTTGATCAAGAGTACAGGTGACCCACCACCATTATAGGACATTTTGAGAGATGCTCATAGTCCCCTGGAACTAGTCGACTTAGGAGGGCAAGGAGCAAAAAGTGTCCCTTATGTCCGTCTGACCAAATTATTAAAGGCCTCAAGGTGTGTCTGTTAAACACCCAAGAAGGTTAGTTCCAGCAGTCTGGTACTTTTACTTATGGTGTGTCATGTAGATAAATGGTCTTTGGGCCAAGACCAGTTGTTCTCAGATAAACCATACCTAGACATATTTTCTTGATTTGCTATGTATAATTTGTCAGTAGGTTGTGGGAGTAATATGGTTCCCTCTGGTTTTCAAAACTAGCTAGGCATTGTTTATGTCTTGCATTGTCTCACCCCTCCATCATGGCTTCCCCACTTAAGGTGCCCCCATTTGCCCCCTTTCTCCCTTACTAATAACCTTCTCCTATGGTCCTACCTCTCTGGAGCTCCTTCTTTCCCTTTATCCCCTAGGTTCCTTGTATAC
>NW_008345884.1:4507455-4537520 GCF_000622305.1 Nannospalax galili
ATTTTGAGACAGGGTCTCCCTGTAGCACCAGCTGTCCTGGAACTCACTATGTAAACCAGGCTGGCCTTGAATTTATAGAGATCTGCCTGCCCCTGCCTCCCGGGTGCTGGTATTAAAGGCAAGTCTGACTGGGATAAGATGAAATCTTAAAGTGGTTTTAATTTGCATTTCCCCAATTATTAGTGATGTTGAACATCTTTTAAGATGTTTCATAGCCATCTTCTTCTTTTAAGAACTCTCTGTTCAGCTCCTTAGCCCATCTTTTAATTGGGTTGCTTCTTGTCTTGGTTCTCTGTTTTCTGAGTTTGTTACATATTCTGGTTATTAAACCTCCGTCGGATGTGTCGCCAGTGAAGATTTTCTCCCATTCTGTGAATTTTCTGTTTGCATTTGGCAACCCTTCTCCCTATTTCTGGCTCATATATTCTTTCAGTGCTCTCTTCTGCAATGTGTCCTGAGCCTTGTAGGGCATGGTATAAATGTCTTGTTTAGGACTGAGCATTCATCTGTCACTTATTCCCAGCACAGTGTGCAGCCCTGAGTCTCTGCCTTTAGCACTTTTCACTGGAAAGGAGTTTCTCTGATTAAGGCTGAGAGTAGCTTTGTCTACATGTAGAAAAATAAGTGTTTAGAAGACTGTTTGTGCTATGTCAATTTAGCTAGGCAACATTATTCATTCCCCTCTAAGGCCTACAATCTCCACCCAGGCATGAATGTTTTTGTTTTGTTTTGTTTTGTTTGTTTGTTTGTTTGTTTTTTGTGTGTGGTTTTTTTTTTTAACCAGGCATGGCTTTCCTCCTGTAGAGTGGACTTCAAATAAAAAATTCTTTGAAATATAGAAAGCCCTTTTCATATTTGTTTCACAAAACTGCTTTTCAGAACTATATCATTATCAACTCTAAAAATATATCTTAAAACTTAACATCTATTTACTTCTATTTATCTAGGTATTACCTGAAGCCTGTGAAGATCCACTATGCAACCTGAATATTGGCAAATAATGTAACGTGAAAGTTTAATATTGTTTGTAGTTACTGTAGTTGTTATGTGAGATAAAGTGTTATGAAGCAAAATTTTTCCCTCCCTAATAAAAGTTAAATATAATAATAAGAAAATAAGATAGTCATTAAATGGGTTTAGATGTAAATCTTAGAATGAAAAGCCAGTGGGTGACCATGACTTTCTGTCATCAATAGGCCTTCCTACCTTAACAGAGAAATTGATACCTATCATATCAGGGCTAGTTTCCTGGTGTGGAGGCTATAAGTAGAACAAACACAATGTATTAGGAAGGAAAATGTTTCTTGTCTCTGTTTTCCTTAAGAGATGTGAAGATGAATTAATGAAAAGGGATGGGAGATGAATCCCAGGATAGAGCAGGGTCTCAGAGAGCATTCAGGAAATACTCGATGGTGGGCTCAGGTAAGGTTCACAGATTAAATACACCCTATTTTCATCTGGAATATCTGCATAGGAAACTTCAGCTGATTGATGTTAAACTATTACTTTTCTGAGTGATAGAGCTTGTTTTTGAGACTAGCCAGATTTAAATAGAGTTAGTAAAAACTTTTCACATTCCCTCAACTCAGAATATTTTCCAAAGTATGTGAAGATGCAGCAGGCTTCTTGTAAAATAGGAAAATATACTTGTGATTGGAAAATTGCTCCACATTAGAAAAGGACCAAGCACACACGCCATTGCATCTCTGAGCCTCATGTCACAGAAGTTGGGAGAAAGAGTTGCTATAAATGTAATCTTCATGGATATATATTTATGGAAATATGAGGATTGTGGATCACGATTCTTTAAACAGCAAAAGGACAGCATCACAATGAGGTAATAATGGCTGTAACTGTAGTTTGTTCTTTGTAAGCAAATACATACATTTCTCTACTTCGACTATAAGCTAGTGTACAGCAACTCATATAAAAGGCATCTCTTCAAAAGATTATTCTATGCTATTCCAACATTCTAATTCATGATTCATTGCAATTTAATGCTATATTATACAGACATCTCTGATTCATACAGAATCAGAGGAATCATGAAGGAATCTATAATTAAAAATATTTTATTACTTTTATTTTATGTGTATGTATTGCCTGCATGTAGGTAAGTACACCCATGTTGTGCAATGCCCCGCAGAGGACAGAAGAGGCTGTTGGATGCCCTGGAACTGGAGTTATGGACAGTTGTTAGCTGCCATGTGCATGCTGGGATTTGAACCCAGGTCTTCTGCAAGACCATTCAGTGTTCTTAACTGCTGAGCCATCTCTCCAGCCCAGGAATCTATATATCTTTTATCTTCTCTCAGCATTGTTATACAAACTTCTTAAATTACTTTCTACATTGACAGTTTTCTTGGAACCACATTCTGAGTACAGTGGTGTAGATAGTTTCTGCTTAACAGCACCAGCCTGACAACAGTTTCCCTTATGGAATCCTGGAGGCAAAGCAGCCCATAGTGTATGCTGGACAGAAATAGATCACCACAGTATTATTTAAGTCATTGAATGTGTGCTTGGGGAAGGACATGCCCCTAGGTAAGCTGACTGTCTTCTGATGAAGTGGCTGACAGGACTATTTAGTGATGAAGCCTCCTGCTACTAGGCAACATGCACGATATCTCTGTGTCCATCAGCATGTATATAGACTGTTGGAATCTACTCTAATTGGCTAAGGACTCCACTAGGTTGATGCTACAGCCTTCTCCACTGCGGCTTACTTTGAGGTCACAATCAACTATTGTAGTTTCAGTATCTGTTCTAGATTCTGATGAATTTAATTATTTTTAAATGGTTTCTCAAACCATCATTATTGTACTTGTTCATTAAATGTCACAATTGGGAAAGGTAGTAACAAAAGACTGTTAATTCTAAGACCAAATGTATTCTTCCCTGCCTACATGTTGTAACAGCAACCCTTGCCTTTTCCAGTGGTTAATGTTAGTTACTGGTCAAAAGGCTCCTTTTCACCCAATGATAGCTATTTAAAGTATGCAGCATGCCAGTCACAGATTAGAGATGAGTGAAGAAATATTTCATTCTGTATAAAATGTACTTCTTCTTCCAGTATCCTGGATTTCTAACTCTGAAGATCCTAGAGTTGTAGACACAAGAAGCACAAATTCTCCAATGTAGAGTAGGATGCGTAGACAGGCAAGGTTAAGCCTATGCTAATCTCTCAAACCCTTGATGTGTGTGTTCTTCCTGTTGGTATAGTATTCAAAGTAAGCTTTTCAGTCAAGGTCTGTGCTACAAAGTTGATGCTTCAGCTATGTCTGCAGGAAGCTCCCAATAGTCTGCATGTCCAGCGATTTCTGGATGGTTTGATATGTGATATAATTCTGGATGTTTGATATGTGGATCCTATGGACATGGACAACTCCCATATATTCTTTACTATACAGTGGGTTTCCTGACTGGTTGCTATATTATATTGGATCACATATTAGTAGATTTTTATATGCATGAATGTTTTGCCTGCATGCATGTAGTGTACCACATGCATGTACTATCTGCATAACCCAGAAGGCAGAGTCCAATCCCCTGTAGTTGGAGTTATAAGCTTTTGGATTTGAAGTTAAACTTTTAAATTTAAACTTTTTAATTTAAAGTTATGAGCTTTTGGATAATGATGTTCTTTGAGATCCCATGAACAGCAAAGAAATAATACATGCTAGGAATATTTGTTTGTTCCTACAGGAACAATTATCTATATTGCACACTAGTAATCAATGATGCAACACTTGTTCCATTGATTTTCTTCAGGAATGACAATATATTGGGTATTCAGTGTTGTTCATTTTTTTGCAGAGTGGATATTTAGTAGTTTCAGTAGCTCTGATTCTTAGTATATTTTCCACTGTGATCAGCTTTTTAAGTGGTTATCATGGCACTGTAAACATAACCAAACACACATGGCTGGTGAGGTCATAGATCCTAGAGAAAACCCTACCTCTGTCATATCCCTAGACAAATGTAATTTGTACACTAAATATGGATCCTTATATTTATAGACAAGTATACCATTTACCATTCATCAAAGAAGTTTTTATTTTCAGCAGATGGAGACTATTACAGAGTTCCACAGCTGATAACACACAGAGAATAAGTGTCTGAGAGATGCCTAGTCCTAAGTGACACATTTATAATGGAACCTCTATACCTAAGGCTCATGAAACACAGTGGGACAGGGGATAGAAAGAATATTACTCCATCTCCAATTATTACCACTGAAACTTCCTCATGTAAAAGAGGACGATGCATACAGAAGGCCACAACTGGCCAAAGTGTAGAGAATAAGAGACCACAGAGTGTGTGTCCCTAGATAGGACTCCTATATTAAAACTCACCCACCTATGGCTCAGGGACCATTGCAGAAGAGGGGGTGCAAAGATTGTAAGAGCTAGGATTGGCACATGATCATGGAAACAGTCTTCCAGGCCTCTGGGAACTTGCTCATATGAACTTACAGAAATCATGACAGCATGTATAAGACCCATGCAAACTCAATCAGACAAAATCCCAGCATAGAACTTGGGAAATGGGCAGAAAACATCAACCTTTGCCTAGGAACTATTGGCAGCTGGTTACTGCTGTTTGATCTTTTTTAAGGGAGTGACTTTAGATAGGCTGACTAGACAGTAGTGGATGAACTCACACTGAGGGACATCTGGGTTTACAAACTTGACTCGATAGGCCTTAATATATATGTCAGAATGCATGAAATCCAGTGGGGGAGGGCTTCTGGGGAATGCAGATAGGGGAGGGGATCAAAATATGATTAAGATGCATTATATGAAATGCACAAAAATTCAATAAAAATACACATTGAGAACAAAAAGGACCCCCCCCCCAAAGTGGTTTCTACTTAAGAATCTATAAATGACAAGCAAACATTTATACTAATTGAGAACGTTTTAAGTTTAATTTTAATATCCTTGATTTAAAACACTTGGTAAATAAATAGCCAGCAAATAGTTTTGAACTCTATTTCAGGATGCCATTTTACTTATCACAAATGGACATTTGTGTCCTTAAATTGCTGCGTTTTAGCATGATGCCTCAGACAACCATTATCAGTTAGGCCACCTTCTCACTGAGAAATAACCTGCTTGCCAATTTGCCCTGTGGAGTTCTCCCTGAATTTCCACGCCAAGATGACTAAGATAATTAACTTTATTGTGTGCAAAGATTCAAGTCCTAATAGAGACCAAATAATATCTGCTGCCCATAGTAGTTTTCGCAGGAACACCCATGGTGTTTACAATTTGCCTGCATGGGGATGGATGCTGATCATAACACTGCTCCTCCACGGACTAACTTTTTGTAACCCAAAGTGAGCATAAGTACACCTGCACTGTCCTCTTGAGCACAGTGAGGGAAAGCTCACAGATCTGGCCAGATGCTGCTGCTTGGGTATTCTCCTTCTTAAGCAGTAGAAAGTGAATATGCTCCACACACAACGTTTGTTTGCATAAAACTTAAAAAAATAAATTTAAAGAAGAAAGAGTAAAGTAGCATGGAAGACTGAAATCACGCAGAGTTAGACTGAATCCTGTTCTCTCCCAGGGACTGTGGCCTCTTCAGAACGGCTCCAGCATATTTTGCAGCTATTTAGCACTCAATGAATAGTCTGGTGTTTGTTCAAGGCGCACATACAGCATGTGTATTTTAATGTAATACATACCATATAAGTAGAAGATAGATGACAAATTAAACTGAATTTTGTTTTGCTTAAAAAATAATGAAGTATGTATAAATGTTGGGTTTGTATGAGTTTCATTCCAATTTATTTTATAAGCACACTAATTCGTTTTGTACTCCCTATAGCATTTACTATAATATACTGCATGTAATATGAATCTCAAAAAAATATTTGATTTATGTGTGGGTAAAAGTGAACCACAAAAATCTTATCTACAGAACCACAAATCTACTGAGGTTACCGGGGGGAAAAACAATTACGAAGGCTGCTTTAAATATCCTGACACTGAAACACAGCTGGAATGCCCTCATCTATCATCACCATCAAGACAAAAATGAGTAAGATCCCCTTCCTTTAGGATTTCAGATTTCCCAGAATAAAATTCCCATTTTCCTTAAAACATATTCTTCATGTTTATGTGACTGAGTATGGGGAGAAATTGGAAGAAAGATGCTTGTTCACAAATCCCTTGAATTGCGTTATGAAAAAATATACATTATTATAGTGTTGTGAATTAAAGTGCATCCTCAAGACATTTATATCTCAGTTCATCTAAGTACGCTTCAGGAGCAGTACTGATCTTCTCCATTTTGCATTTGGGGGCAGGGAGCGAAGTACAAAGGAAAGATGACAAAATTCCAGCTAGACATGGTACCAGACACACAAACAGCGATTTGGAAAATGGAAGTGCTAAGCAAAGAAACTTCCTATTTACACTGTTAGGACTCAAAAGTGCTGCAGGAACTATCGCCTTAACAACCTGTGACTAAGGTAACCATCACCCATAGAATAGGAGCAGCCCAGAGTACAAGCATCCAGGCTCTCTATTAATGGGAACTGACAAACTACTTGGCACTGAAAAGCCATCATGGAGAAAGAACAAACCCTGCCTTGGGCATTGGCATTGGTAAGGGGCACTAATTCACTTAGCCTGGGACTGCTAGAGTTTTCCTTTGTTTGGACCAGTGTACGGGCAAGATCATTGGAGTAGCTGCTTTGTTCTTCCTCATCTGTTCCTAAAAAATTATAACATTTTTAGACACCTTATTTATACTTTCTGCTTGCATGACAAAGATGAGTTATAGTCCTGTCACAGCACATCCCATTTCAATAAAAGATTGTTATTATAAATAAGTTAGTGTAACTCTACTGTTCCTGAAATGTGAGGAACAGCTCACTGCCTACGCAAGAAGAGTGACAGAGTTCGATAGATATCCCAGGAGAAAATGCACAGTGAAACAGAGAAATTGAAATTGACAATGGGAGCAAAAATTACAATTGAGACGGAAGCAGTCTTAGGTGTACGGTTATGCCAAATCACTTCTTAAGTATGCAGAAGAAATGGGATAAGTTTGGAATAATGAACTGGAAAACAAAAGCAATTATCCAGTTGGAAGCATTAATAAAAAAGCTATAATAATGACCAGGATTTTTGTGGTTGTTTTATAGTTTAAAAGAAGAACTAATGAAGAGATTACACTGAGATATTAATTTTAAATTTATACATTACAAATAAATTGCTTATTGGATAATACTAAGACTCTTAAACTTAGTTAGGGCTTATCACCCTGACGCTTGCCTTTGGATCGCCTGACTACTTCTCTTTCTGTAGGTCAATCATGACCTTTAGAATAAAAGCCAACCCAAATAAACTAAAACAAAAGTTACAGTAAAAATGAAAATTCTCTCACCAGCTCATTCTTCCTTCTCTATTCATTTCTTTATCTCTGTCAAGAAGACATAAGGAGTGACTATATCTTGCTGTCTAATGCAATATGAGAATTATCAAACTTATTTTCTTTTTTTGACAAGATATCTGGTTAATATCAGAGTCTCAAAACCAATAAAGAACATAAAATCCATGTATAATTGTAGCATTTTGGAAGTGGATGTTCTTGTCTTTTGTCTTTTATTTTGGGAGAAAGTAACAATATCAAGAATAATCCCCTCCACATCCCCACTTGCTTGCTCATGAGTTGTATTGAAAAGAAACTGCTTTTTAGAGGCAGAATATTCATGAAATTCTAATTTTTTACAAAATTACATATAAAGTATCAAGCAGGAAGGCATGTGTGGTGATTGAGTGAGAAATATTCTCCACGGGCTCAGGTAGTTGAAGATTTGGTGCGCTGTTTGGGAGATCATCAAATCTAGGTGGTGTAGCCTTGCTGGAGGGAGTGTGTCACTGGGTGTGGGGTTTCAGAGTTCAAAGCCTTCCCCACCTCCAGCTCTGCTCTCTCTGCTTGATGGTTTGTGGTTGAGAATGCAATCAGCTAGTCTTCTGCTCTGGCTGCCCTGTCTGCCCCTGGCTGCCATATGCCTCCTGTCTTAGTTACCCTTTCTGTTGCTGTGATGAAAACGCTGGCTAGAGCAGCATACAGAAGGAAGACTTCCAGTAGAATTAGAATCTGCCATGGCTGGGAGGCATGATGGCAGGTGTGATTGAAATAGAAAGCTTAGTGCACATACCTGGAAGCAGGCACAGAAAGCAGAGAGACACAGGAAATTCAGTAAGGATTAAGATCTCTCAAAGCCTGCCCTCAGGGCACTCTTCCTACAGCAAGGCCACACCTCCTAAAGCCTCCCAACACAGCACCACCAACTGGGGATAAAGTGTTCAAATACTTGGAGCCTATGGGGGACATTCTCATCCAAACCAGCACACCTCCACACCCTTATGAACTCTCCCTCTGGAAATGTAAGCCAATATAAAATATTCCGTAAGTCACTTTTGGTCATGGTGTTTTATCACAGCAACAGAAAACATGACTAGGACAGCATGGAGGGAAAATTCATTGAATTGATAATTATGATTGTGCAGTCCTCCTATTCTGTCCAGTCCTCTCTGCTTCCCTTTTCTTCCTTCCTCCATCATCTTTTCTTTTTGCCTTTGCCTTCCATCTCTCTCCTGTATTTCTGGGAATCAGGCAACAACAACTGTGTGATACCATGGTTATATGAGTTTGTAATACCTATCTATGGAGATTTTCAAGTTAGTACTTTGATTTAATTATATGTCAAATCTACGGTGATGAGATAGTCCCCTTTAATCTACATTGCAGCTTATATTTGGCTTTTGTCAAAGATTAGTTGTTTCCTAGGATTACATTTTATCTTGGCTACTTGATTCAGCTTGACTGAAAATGTGAGTTAAGATAAATTATGAATTTTATTATTTCTATGCTATGAAGTATACATTTCCATATTAATAAAAATGATCATATGTTAATGAGATAATTAGTTTTAAGATTTCTTATCTTAATTTTCATTTTATGAGTGTTATGTATGCATGAATATAAGTGCACCCAATTTGTACAGTGCCCACAGAGAACAGCAGGGGGTGCTGGATCTCCTGGAATATTTTTAAAAAATATTTTATCTTTATTTTAATGCATATTGCCTGCACATATGTAAGTGGACTCGTGTCGTGCAGTGTCCTTGAAAGTCAGAAGAGGGCGTCCGATCCCCTGGAACTGGAGTTACAGATGGCTGTTACCTGTGGATGCTGGGAACTGAATCCTGGTCCTGTGCAAGAGCAGCCAGTGCTCTTAACTGCTGAGCCATCTTTCCAGCCTGATGATTAGTTTTAATTGTCAATTTGATAAAATATATAAGCAGTTTCAATGATGGATTTTCTAGGTTAGTTGGACTGTGGGCATGTCTGTGGGGGATTGTCTTGATTATGTAAATTGGTGTGAGAAGACCTAGCACATTGCACCTGGCACCACTCTCTGGGCAGGGGATTCTATACTTCAGAGAGGGGAAGCTCAGCACCGGCAGGTGGTCATTAATTTTTGCTCTCTACTGTTAACTGTGGATGTGACTAGCTGCTTCAGTTCCTGCCACCTTGAGGTCCCTGTAGCCATAACTTGAATTGTGAGTCAAATAGACTATCTCTTAAATTGCTTTTTTCAAGGGAATTCAATTTTAAAATAAAAGGAAATTAAACTAAGAGTTAATCACTGAGTTTGTGAGCTGTAGAAAGTATTTATAAGTACTCTTTGGAATTTTTCAAAGAATGTGAGCACGAGATCATCTGTTTATATTTACAATAATGGAGTGTGTGTGTGTGGGGGGTGTATGTGTGTGTGTAAAGAGAAAGACAAAAGTCATGAGGATATTCTTAATGCTTTTAAATAGAGTTACGATCTTTCCCTTTGTGGGTAAAAACATTTAGGTCAATAAACTTCCAGCTTCATAACACAACCCCTTGATCAATGGGCATAACCTAGACACAGGCTAAAATTTTTAGCAAATACCATTTGGGGAGGCCATACTAAACCTGGAACACTAACATTTTTCTCCCTGGTTTTTACCTGTACTTTGTGTTGGGTGTGTTTGCCAGTGATTCTAAAAATATAATTAATTAAGTCACTGTTTGAGAAGTGGATTTGGGAGAAAAATAAATGTAAAAATCCATAATTACTCAAAATTATGCAAATAGATTTGTAGGAAAATTACAAAGTAAAAGTCTCTAAAGAAACTTTACACTGTAATTGTAGTTCAGGCAACCTAGACAAAGCTGTTTTAGTTGAGAACAGGTCTTTAAATCCATGCCTTTTTTGAACTACGTTTTTTTATATCACAAAATTTGGAATTATTTTCTTTTCAGTTAGGGAGTTCTGACATTCCCTAAGTGCTCTGAAAAACAGTGTACATTCCTTTGTGATACTGATAAAGAGAAACATTTTGTCATCTCTGATAATCGTCTGTGATAACAAAAGTCTGAGTAAATATTTAAATAAATATCCATGAGCAACACTGAGATTATGGATGTTAAAAATATTTATAATCACTATTTTGGAATTTTCCAAGAAAGAAAGGTGCTTTCCCACCCTTATCTCATGTAATTTTCAAAGCTCTCTGGAGTTTGGGAACTAAAATAAAGCAAAAATATACAGAGGTCAGCCAGAGAGTTTTCTGTGGAGCTAGCAATTTGCATCTGGGTCTACCCATTTTCTCTTCTAGCTGAAGGATGCGTGTGCCATGGTGCAGATAGCTCTTTCCAGCTCCTTAACAGTGCTCTTTTGGGTCTGCAGCTTCTTTCATCCTTGAGCTAGTCTCTGTGAAGGTGTTCAAGATATTGCAGAAATAAATTTGCACGTTTCATTGTCTGTTTCTAAGAAGAGAAACTAATCCTGAAAGAAGTAGAAAATTCCATCAGAATTAAATTCTTAGTCCTGGAAGAGAATCTGCGATCTCTCGCTTCCAGATCACTGTGGGCTATTTCAATTCTGAAGAAATCTGATCACTTGATTTTCTAAACACGCTGATCAAAATCTAATCTCTGCTTTCTCAACTCAACACACATGCAGTTTTCACTGGTTATTTGTTAGTCAATGGCACCTTGAATTAATTGTGTGACAGAGCTACAATTTGTGCTTAACATCTCACTGATGTGTAGCATGTATTTCCTGTTTGGCTCAAGGGTTTCTTCATGAGTGAGCTCTAGGCATTTGTGGAAATAACTGGCAGCATGATACTTGGAAAGGGACATGGTGGTGATGCATACCTGTAGAATTCTCAAAAGTATCAGTTTCAACATCTGGTCAAGAATGTTGAACAAAATTGTTTATTATTATCTCTCCACTCATGAAATAAAATTGCTATAATTGATCCAGGAATCTTGTGCCTTATACCCAATCAAAGCAACTAAAGAGACAGAGGTAACAGGATTACAAATTCTAGCTCACTTGGAGGACAGAGTGAAACCCTTTTAAAAAAAATCAAAACGTCTTTTGCAGGCTGCCATGTAGTGCCTGAATCTGGCTTCTGCATGGTGCTAAGAGTTGGAAGCAACCTAAGTGTCCCTCAACTGACAAATGGATAATAAAAATGTGGAACATTTACATAATGGAATTCTACTCAGCAGTAAAGAAAGATGAAATAAAATTTGCAGGTAAGTGAATGGAAGTAGAAACTGTTGCACTAAGTGAAGTAACACAGACTCAGAAAAATAAGCGTCATATGTTCTCCCTCATTTGGGAATCCTAGCACCAAATTCTTATATGTGAATATATATCTTGATGTAATGCAGAAACCTGGAGAATGGAAAAGAATCAGGGAGGTAAAAGTAAAGAAGGAACCCGAGAGAGAAGAATAGTAGGGGACAGGTGTTACTAAGGGAGAAATGGATAAAATGGGGGTTTTTAAATAGGAGGGTGAGAGAGTTATATAAGGGACTATGGGGATGAAGGAGGAAAAAAGATTTCAAGAGAGGTGTAACCATAGGAAACAGGTATTATCACGGGAGAAATGGAGAAAATGGGGATACTTTATATGGGGAGGGCATGGAGGGAAGGTTAGACAGGGAGAGATAGAAGAGAGATAAACAATGCTTAGCTAGTTTAAAAACAGAGGGAATAATAGTAGATCAAAAACTCACTGAAACATTATACATACAATATCTCTACATGAGTCCAAGCCTACATAACAAGAAACAATGCCAGACAGGTAAAACCTTCCTTTGAGTTGCTGGCCAGGGTAGTCCAAGAGACTCACAGAATTACATGTCCATTTTTCTCATGTTATGAAAAAGAATACTTAATTATGGTAATGATTTCTGTGCTACAAAATGAGCTAATATTTTAGGGATTAGTTTGGGATTTATCCATGTTTTCTAACTCCACATTATTCAATCAGAAAATGAACATTTATTGAGCACCTGCTAAGTGTCAGGCACTGTCCTAGGTACTGAAAACAGAGCAATTTAGACAAGGCATTTTCAAAGAGTTTTTAATCTGAAGACAGATTAATCAAAGAAACAAAATTTCATTTGCTTACACAATGCGTGCGAAAACCAGAGTAATGTGTCTGTGTTTAGAAACAGAAGAAAGTTAACAAAGCCTGTATCATTTAACACATGAGAACAGATATGGGTCAAGACTCAGGGAAGTGTTCCAATCTAAGGGGTTTGACTTGGAGTGATTATGGTGTGCTCAAAGGAAATGCTGAGATATAGGTTCAGATGATCAGAATGGGGATGTGAGCAGAGGGGGGATGTGCAAGATTATCAAAAACTGCCTGGCTCATATTAAAATGTTTCCTGTGAAAATGACAAGTGATGTGGTATCATTAGATTTAGGAACTTGGAAATCATTGAGCTCTGGAGTATCATAATTGCTTGTGAGTAAGAAAATTAAACCTTCAGAGAAATGGATAAGAGGTTCCAAAAAGAACCCAGTGAGACAGAGTGATGTCTTGAACTGGTGTTGGCGGCAATTATAATAGTGTAGAGTACTGGGATGTGATATTCATTTCATATTAGATTTATCTAATGGGATATGGAAGGTGACAGAAATGGGAATCAGGTGGTTTTGTTCTGAGTGAGTATGTATTAATATAATTAGTATAACAAAAGGGCATAGGATAGTTAATATATTAATTTAACAGTTATTAGGTGCATATTATCTGGCCATTATTATGATGCACTGGGAATAGAGTTATGAAGACAAGAGCATTAGTCTTTGTCTGTACAGAGCTAATTTCCAGTGACAGTTGGCAGGCAACAAATAAATAATAAGTCAATAAAGGCTATGAAGAAAGAAAACATTATGATGAAAAGGGAAGTCTCAACTGGGTCTGCTCTTTTATATATGTTAGTTAGTGAAGGAGGCTTCTGTTGCACAGGACAGTCCTCCAACAGGCAGACCATGGACAAAAGCTTTCTCCCCAAGCTTGGTAGCACCCACTTACCTAGGATCATCACAGCAAAGCTTGTTGACTGTTACACTCTGCAAGAAAGGAGGGGCAGGGAGAGTCAGCCATACCTCCCAACAACCAGTCATTCCTAAATGTGCAAGGGGCATGAGGTAAAGGTATATAAATTGAGAACACCTTGGGAAGGGCCTCTTACCATTTTTTGTGGCTGTGGGGAAGTCACCATCCATACTTGGATAAAGATTTTCCAGTGCAGCCTTAGGAAGGGAGCACCCACCCTCCTGAAAATAAACCCTCACCCATTGCTTTGTAAGTAAGTCTAATAAATTCACCAGTTTCCAAGACTGTAGTTTGCTGAAATCAAGTCTCTTTTTGTTGTAGGGACCATGAGAGGAAGGGGACAGATGTTTGTGCCTCCAGGAAGGAATTTTAGCCACACTTCAGAAATGAGGTGATGTTTGCTGAAACACCTGAGGAGTATAAGGGCGGGAGCCAGGACCAATCTGATCGGGCTATTGGATATTCACTGTACACATGAGTTGAAAAGCTAGACATTCAACTCTGCTGTTTAAGAGAGAGTTTAAGGCTCAAGGTATGAATTTGAGAGTCTTCAGTGAACAGCTGTACTTAATTCTATGGGACTTAGAGTGAAAAGTAGAGGGCTTAGCACAGTGTCTTTTGCCTTGGCCTTGGGAAAGTCAACATAGAGGTAAGAGGAAGAGAAGGAGAAGGGAAAGAGAGGCGAGGCGAGGGATGTAACAAACATGATCCCGTAGCATGATGAGACTGGTCACAGAATCAACGAAGATTTATTGATAAAAGGGAGATGTCAACTGTGTCAAATATTAGTGAGAAATTTGTAGTCCTAGTGGTGACTTGTTTTCAAAAACTTCAGGTCATTTGTGATTCTGAACACAGGAAATTTAATAGAATGAAGAGGACTAAATCTCAACTGGGGTCAGCTGGGAAGAAAATGTGAAAGGAAGTGAGAACAAGAGGCTGAGGTAAATCTTGAGAGAAAAGGTATTCTCTGCGGATGTCCAGGATACCTGGCTGTGGCTGGAAAGACACACGGAATCCAAGAAGACTTTTGGTGGATTGGTCTGTTTTCATGGTGTGGACATTTGGGCATATTTCTAAGCTGTGAATTGGCTCAGTATGGTGGAAGATATTAATGGTGTAGAAAAGACAGGGACTAACTTAAAAAGCAGCATAATTAAAAGTCAAGAAAAGAATCTAAGGTACAGGGAGGGAAAGTGGAATCAACCAGAAAAATGGGACTATAAATAACATCTGAAAAGAAATAAAAGAAGTGTGTGATGTAGGTGGGATGAAGTGGTGGTTCAGAGAAACTGATGGTGGAACAATGACGTTGACTTTTTGTTGTTTACTTCTTTAGATGACATCTATTTTTAAATGAAATTTAAATTTGAAAGCTGACAACTGCTTATGGGAGGTGGTTTATCCTTAGAGATTTAAAGAAGGAAAGTATTAATTAGTTCTCAGAGACTAAGTTTGGCAGAGCAGTGCTAAATGGCTATTAGTATGAACACAAATTTATAGTGAGTCCAGTCAAGAAGTATGTGGAATTGTCCAATGTTCTCAACTGCTTCGGGACTACTGTGTCAATTAAACAGACAGTTGATTCTTCCTAGGTTGTATTAGTTACTTTTCTGTTGTTGTGATAAAACACTGTGACCAAGGGAACCTATAGAAGGAAGAATTTATTTGAGTTTATGGCTTCAGAGGAACCAGACTCCATCACGGAGGGGAAGCATGGCAGGAGCAGGAGCAGAAGCAGAAGCCAAGAGCTGACATCTTCAAGCAACAGGAAGCAGAGAGCCATTGGAAATCTGACAAGCCTTAAGAACTCTCAAAGCCTGTCCCCAGTGACATGCTTCCTCCAGTAAGGCCACATCTTCTAAAATGTCACATAACAGCACCACCTACTGAGGACAAAATGTCCAAATACTTAGAGCTTATGGGGGACATTCTCATTCAAACTACCACACTAGGATGGGGGATTTTACAGTTTAATGTAATTGTTCTAGTTCTAGTTTGTTTTCTGTTGCTGTGATAAACATCATGGCCAAATGCAACTTGGAGAGGAAAGGGTTTATTTCAGTTTACAGTACAAGCCGTCATCTAGGGAAGTCAAGCCAGGAGTTCAAGGCAGGAATCTGGAAGCAGGAACTGAAAGAGAAACCATGAAGGAATGCTCCTTACTGTCTTGTTCCCTCTTGGCTTGCTCAGCTACTTTTCTTATACATTCCAGGTCCATCTGCCTAGAACTGGCACTGCCCACAGTAGAATGGACCCTCCTATATCAATTAGCATTCAAGAAAATACCTCAGAGACACGGACACAGGTTAATCCAATGGAGGTAATTCCTTAGTTGAGGTTCCCTCTTTGTGGTGGTTTGAACAAAAATGTCCCTAATAGGCATCAAGTATTTGGACATTTTGCCCTCAATTGGTGGTGCTGTTTTGGGAGGTTTTTAAGAGGTGCAGCTTTGCTGGGGAAGGCATGTCACTGGGAGCAGGCTTTGAGAATTCTTAAGCCTTGTGGGATTTACAGTCCCTCTTTGCTTCCAGTGGCCACTTGAAGATGTGATTGCTCAACTTTCTGCTCCAGACACCTCTGCCACCATGCCTCCCCTGCCATTATGACTCTAACCATCTGAACCAACCATAAGCCAAATAAACTCTTCCTTTTATAAGCTCCCTTGGTCATGGAGTTTTATCACAGTGACAGAAAAATAAGTAATACACTCTTCCGAGGTGACTACAGTTTGTGTCATGTTGACAAAAATTAACCAGCACAATAATGAAAGCAAAAACAAAAAAAAAGCCAAAAAAAACCCACCCCAAGTCATTATAGTTTAAGGCTATGAAATGTATGCTTCATAAGAAAGTGGGAATTTAAAGAGAGGAGTATAAAAAATGAGAAGGTTATACGGTCAAAAGATTGAAATTAAATGTAGGAAACAGGCTGGAAAGGATGATTGAAATGGAGATTCTAGATATGAAACTTTTGTGGGCATGACCATATTGACGAAGGTATTATAAGGAAGGTGAAAGCTTGTGGGTTTAGAAAAAGTCAAGATTTCAAACGCCAGGGATTTGTATGGTGATCTGTGGAATTAAAGTCATTGTACATGTGCAGAATCACAGAATGAACTGGGTAGATGGCATATCATGGGATATGGAGAATGGTAAACACTATCATGTCCTTCAAAAAGTCAGGGAGTTTTGAAAGAAGTTATGAAAGCTTGGAACCTAGAATGGAAAGCAACTAGAGCATTGCTCTGTTTCCAGACTTCACTGACCATAGGAGACAGAAGACAACATGTGTCTTGAGAATGAAATAGGGAGAATGCTCTTTAGACAAGAGCCAGGTTTCACTTAAAACAAAACCATGTGAGAAATTTTCAGAGAAGAGATTGTGACTATAAGCAAATACCTAAGGACAGGAGAGAAGTTCTAGAAGCTACTGTGTAAACATGGGGGAATGAAGATGTGAGATGAGGTCAGATTGTGGCATTGCCAAAAATAAAGGTAATAGTATCCATGTAATGGCCATGGGCTTTGGACTGATGGAGGTGACTAAGTGGAACAAAATGGGTGCCACATTGAGTTTGGTCCAGTGCATGTGACAAATGAAGATTTTAGTGGTTCACTGAACCATAGATGTGTAGGGTAATTGGGGCCACTTAAGGTAAATGCTTTGCTACTGACCTCATACAATTCTTTTCCTTTTTAAGATTTAACTTACTTTTAATTTTGTGCATGTGACCTTGTGTGGGTATGTACACATGAGTGCAGGTACCCACAAAGACCACAAGAGGGTGTTTAATCTCTTGGAGCTGGGGCTACAGGTAGTTTTGACTCACCTGACATGGGTGATGGGAACTAAATTATGGTTCTCATAAGAGCAGCAAGCACTATTAACCACTGGGGCAACTCTCCACCTCCAATTTCATACAATTCTTATTCTAATTACAATATTTTTCCTTCTCTATAGCTGGGGCTCCCATACCATATTTTTTTAGGGTTCCTGTCTTATATGTGACAATATTACATGTCTGTGTGATTCCAGGGACAGAAAACCCACTTCTGATGCTTATAAAAGTCACAGCAATAGCCAGGTGTGGTGGCACACGCCTTTAACCCCAGAACTTGGGAGGCAGAGGCAGGCGGATCTTTGTGAATTCAAGGCCAGCCTGGTCTACATAGTGAGTTCCAGGCCAGGTGGGACTACAGGGAGATGCTGTCTCAAACACACACACACACACACACACACACACACACACACACACACACAAAGTCACAGCAAATGAAAAACAACTAGAGAAAATAAGTGATAGCTTCCTTTTTTTCAATGTTTTTGAGAGAGGGTCTCCCTATAGTCCCACCTGGCCTGAACTCACTATGAAGATCAGGCCTCAGCCTCACAGAAATCTACTTGCTTCTGCCTCCTGAAGGCTGGGATTGAAGGCATGCATCAGCATACCTGGCACCAACTTCTTAATATAATAGAAACTGTGGAATTACACTAGGAGGGTTTGTGTTAGAATTGCTAAGAAGAATACTGCTTGAGGAATGGAAAACTTAATGTCTGGAAGAGACTTTGCTTTACTAGAAAATAAAGCATAAGGCATTTTTGTCTGGTTCTCCTATTTGCAATTTATAGAGAATGACTAAATAAACTCAATTTGTTATAAAGCTGATTTTGGGGAAAACTAATGGATTCTTGTGGAAATTTGAGAAGAGAAATTATGTAAGGATTTACTGAGTTTAAATTTTGACCAAGAAGGACTGATTTCTCAGGATCTAGTGAAAGTATGATGTTTGTAGATATTCAAGTTTTATCCTCCAAGACTTTGCAATTCATAGTACAACTTTGCCATATTGTCAGAGTTTTGTTGCAATTATTTTGTGAAATCTTTGCTTCATATTGTAGTTATTATGATAGATTCTGATTGATCCCCATATAAGACAAAATTGTTCAACATTGATGGATAGATTGCCTCTAATCAAGAACACCTCTTTCAGTTAACCAAGGTTAGAGATGAAACGGAGTTGATTGTGTGACTGTGTAAGCAGTAGGACCTGGGGTAAATGTATTCCTTTAGAGAGACATGGACAAGCAGGCCAAGGGCTGCTGTGTTTAGCTGTTAAATGTCTTCAAGCTAGAGAAGAACAGGGGCAAGTGTCTGGAATTATTTATAGTACTGGACTAAGGAGTGATCATCATCATTAGGGATTCATGTGTATTTAGTTTCTTAACTACCCCCAGTGTGGCCCATACTTTAGAACTCCTTTTAGAACCTTGTAGATAAACTACAGGAAGTGAAAGAATTTAATAAGACAACTCTCAGAGGATTGATTGTCTTGTTACTTTTCCTAGTCCTTACCATTTGGTGTGGAGATATTTGGGAAGCATATTTGATAGGAAATTTATAACTTAGCAATAAAGTATGCTTTCATTCTCAGAACTGTGACAGGTGAATGGAACAGAACATATTGTCCTCTACTAATATACTGAATACAACCCTTGGCACTGTTATGTTATTGCTTGCATGAAGACCAAGATAATTTGAGGAAGGGAGTCCTGGGGACACTCATCCTTAACTTTACTTAAGCCTTGCCTTTTCTATTAATTAATTAATTAATTAATTTGTTTATTCATTCATTTTTTGTGTGTTCATTCATTTATTCATTTAATTAATTAATTTTGGTCTTTTTTGAGACAGGGTCTCCCTGTAGCCCCAGCAGGCCTGGAACTCACTGTGCAGACCAGGCTGGCCTTGAACTCAAAGAGATCTGCCTGTCTCTGCCTCCTGAGTGCTAGGATTACCCGACTCTTTTCTTTTTTTAAAGAAACATTTTATTTTTATTTATTTATTTTTATATATTTTTATTTTTTAGAAGAAGCATTTCATTACAGCCTTAACATACTCAATAACAATTTCCAGAGCAAAATACATTTTCAAAAATGGCTACTATAAAATTTTTAGGTTCACAGTTGAATTAATAGTTATACAATATTGAACTCAGTATAAACCCTATAGACAAAATTGAATGAGATTTAAAAAAATTTTTTTAATTCATTGTTTTTGCTAATAACACTTAAATGTTGGCACATGCATCTCTAATCTGTATGTATCTGATTATTACTAGTCATGGTCGGTTGCACTTGGATCCTTGGCACCTGTGTATGGCTATGAATGCCTCCGTGTCTGTGTGTAGGTACCTTCAGAGGACAGAAGAAGGCACTGGATCCACTATAGCTGGAGTTGCAGGCAGTCTCTAGCCTTCTGATGTGGGTGCTAGATGTTTTCTATGTGTATAAGCCTTTAGCCTAATGCTATACAAATTAAAGTTTTCACAAACTTGGTTGAAATAAATTAATTTATTAAATTAAAATTTAAGCTTTATTAAATTTTGCAACTACTACCTTTCATTGCTAGGATCTTAGACATAGTAAAGCAAACAAGGCTGTCTTCTTTTCATTAGATCTAAGGGTTTCCATTGCTGTCTTTTTAAAACTGATGAACATAAATGCAAAAATTCTCAATAATACTTACAAACAGAATCTAAGAATACATATAGAACATCATACATCATGACCAAACGGGCTTACTTACAAGGATACAAGGTTGCTTCAACATACGCAAATTGACAAATTTAATATGCTATAGAAATAATCTCAAGGGTAGAAATATCATGATCATTTCATAGCTGCTAGAAAGTCTTTTGGCAATGTTCAACATACTATAAAGATTAAAGACCTGGACAAATTAGGAATGGACAGACCTGGAGAAATTAGGATTAGACAGAATCATACCTCAAAATAATGAAGACTATATATGACAAATCAACAGTCAATATTATATTAATCAGAATAAAACTGAAAATATTTCCTCTAAAATCTGGAATGAAACAAGATGTCTACTCTACTACTTCTTTCAGAAACTATTTTTTATTGCTTTCTTAAATGTTTTGTATTACCTTCCTTTTTAGTCACTTGGAGTTTGCTTTCTTCTTTCAAAGTTGACTAATAAATTACATATTCTCTATTTCCATTTATTTTCTTCTAAGGAACCAGAAATATTATTATTATTAAAAGTCACAGGAACAATTACAAAACCACAAATATTGATAAACCATGTAACAATTATCAAGTTTAAAAATCTTCCTGTTTGATTATGATGATGGTTTTTAAGCTTAATCTAAATTAATAACTAAAACTTCCATAGATGTCTACGTTTTGTTTTTGTAGGCGTATTTATCAAATTCCCTACTCCTTATATTCCGTTATGGCCTTGTAGGCAGAGTAGAGCAAAGATAACACCAAGTATCACCTTGTGTCAGAGAACAAAGTAGAATTTTCTAGGACTACCAGATTAATTGAAAATCGATTCAGTAGTCTTTGGACTTGCTCAAGTAAAGTCTTCAGTGCACTTTTTTCTAAAGTCCACTGTGGCTGAAGGCTGAGAAATCCATTAAGGTACAAACAGATTCAGTGTCTGGGGAGAGCTTTTCTGTCAACCAGGATTCAGGCTTCCACAGGTATCAAATCTGCCATCATTTTGATCTTGAAGTCATGGTTTATGGATCTGTAGGAAATACATGTCTATTGTTTCAAAGTTACCCAGATTACTTTATTCTTGGCCCTGATAACCGTACCAGGTATATCAGGTATGAACTCTATCTAGTGAAGTGGGCCATAAATCCAAAGAATGGCTAAGATCTAAAAGAATAAACAAAGACAAATACTAGCAAGGATGTGGGGAAAGGGAACTCTCACTGCCGGTCAGAGTGCAAACTGGTGTACCCACTACAGAAATCAATATGGAGGTCCCCCAAAGAGCTAAACATAGATCTCCCACATGATCCAGCCATACCATTCTTGGGCATAAACCTGAAGGGCTCTGTATCCTACTTCAGAGATACCTGTCCATTTGTGTTTATTACTGCTCTATTCATAACAGCAAGAAATAGAAATAACCTAGATTTCCACAAGCTGATGAATGGTTAATGAAATTATGGTACATTTACACAGTGGAATATTATTCAGCTGTTAAGAAAAATAAAATTATGAGCCAGGCATAGTAGCACATGCCTTTAATCCCAACACTTTGGAAGCAGAGGTAAGCAGATCTCTGTGAGTTCAAGGGCAGCTGGGGCTATAGGGAGACCCTATCTCAAAAAAAAGAAAGAAAAAAAAGAAAAAGAAAATTACAAAATTCACAGGTAAATGGATAGAACTGGGAACAATCATCCTTAGGTGAAGTAGTCCATATCCAGAAAGGAAAACATATATTCTTTCTCATAAGTGAGTAAAAACTTTGAATCTTTCGATAGGTGTGTTTAAACTGGAAAATTCTTAGAGATCAGGAAACTAATAAGGGACCATGGAGGGGCTTCATAGGAAGGGAGATTCAATGCAGTGCTAGAAATAGAAAAAGGGAATAACAAATAGGATGGGTTTAATAGGGTGGGGAATGGAAACGTAGGGTAGGAGGTGGGTAAGAGAGGGACAAAGAGGGAACTGGAGAGATGGCTCAATGGTTAAGAGCACTGACTGCTCTTGCAGGGGACCTGGGTTCGATTCTCAGGACCCACATCATGGCTAACAACCATCTGTACCTCCAGTTCCAGGGGATCCAACAATCTCTTTAGACTTCTGTGAGCATTACATGGCATGGGTACAATTACATACCTGCAGGCAATATACTCATAGACACAAAATAAAAATAATAAATAAAAAAAGAGAGGGACAATGAATGCTACAGGCCTTTTATAAGGGTCATATGAAAACTTACTATATAAGCTTCTTTCAATGTATACATATATAAAAATAGTTTAAATGTAATTACCCTATAACAGGGGTTCAGTGGCCCTAATAGATACCTCAGGTCAGCAAATACAAAGCCCAGTGCCAGGACTGGACTCTGTCTTTTGGAGTTGTTGACCAGGGAGGTCCAATAGATCCTAAAACAATATTGATTATTGCTACTACGGTTGGTTACCCCCCAAAGAACTTGGTGTTAAGCTCCTATTGCTGAAGGTACTACATAACTGAGTTGCAGAACAAAAGAGGACAAATCAAGCTGCTACTGGCCTTGAAGCTTCATCTCTGCTAGCTAGCTTTCATGGTGCTAGAGGTGCTATGCATGTTACTGGCAGAGAAATGTAATCATCAACTTTATCCAACTGTGAACCCTGTGAGCTATCATAATGACTGGCTTGGCAAAATATGTCCACTGGTGTAATAGTGGCATGGGTACTATTAGAAATTTACATGTATTATTTTGGTCTTAGTTTTCACAAGAACTTTATGAATAGATATTAATACTATTCTATTTTATAAATAAAATAACAAAGGTGTATAAACGTCAAACAACTTGTACAAAGATATATGTCTATAGTTTTTAATAACATAGGTATTATGATCCATAATATCTCTTATAGACAATTTGTGGTAAGACTGGCATTTAAGGTCAGTCCTTGTATTTGGCATTGGGTGTTGGCATATAATTGCTTGGTGCTGTTTTCAAATTACATTTATTCATTTAGTACTTGATGATTGCCACAGTGAGTAGATGTGGAGGTCAGAGAACAAGCTGTGAGAGCTGATTCTTTCCTTCCACCATGTAGGTAATTGGGCGTGGCTGCAGGTACGTTTCTACAATGAGCTATTTTGCTGGCCCCTCACTGGTGTTCTTAACTTTGAGTTCTCAACTTAAAAATGGTCCATATGTATGAAGGCTGTGTTTCAAAATGCTACTTGGCAAGCATCATTAGGGAAGGTAACTCTCTTAGGAAAAAAACAATCACTGCTGTCTGTTCAGTTAAGGAAAAGTTGAATCATTGTGCTTTTAATTATCTGTTACATTTCTAGCTTTAGATGAGGACACATAATTTCCTACATTTTAAATGTTAGTGTTGAGAAATATGAAATTGTTCAACTTACTCTGGTTGAAGGAAAGAGGTGAAGAGATGAGTATTATTGTAAATTCATGTTAGTTCATTCAGTTCCTTTTCCAAGAAGCTAAATTTAACTACATGTTTTTGGTAAATCTAATAAACTGCGTGAGGACAAATGGAGCAAGTTATTGAGATGTGCTCAAGTGAAGCATTCCAGTGAGTGGAAAACCCTGTGATCCCACGCCCTCCCATAACCCACTCAAGGTACAGAAAGGCTAAGCAGTCTGACTTATAACTGAGGGTTCATTCATGTTTTATCAGAATTATACATGATATGATCATCGATCTCATTTATTTTGGCCCAGGAAATGTGGACGATGGAAAGACAAAGATATTATAGACTATTTCAATCTCAGAAATCCATCTCAGATAATGCTCACATTGAATAAAAGACTTTTCCAGTCAAGGGACCATTTGCCGAAAACACACCAAGGTTGAATGGTGTGTTTCGTCAAATTCACTGAAATAAGGAGAAGACAGTGAATCTGAGAGGCCCACCAGATGAAGGTGGTGAATCACAAGTAACTTTAAAGTTATTGATTGATACCTCATGCTCTTCCCCATATCTGAATGAAGATTCTTTTCCTTTTTAAAACTATATTTTAATGATTATTTTTATTTTATGTGTACAAGTCTATCGCCTGCATGTATATTAGTGCACTCATGTCGTGCAATGCCTGCGGAGGTCAGAAAAGGGCGTCAGAGCCCCTGGAACTGGAGTTACAGATGGTTTTTAGTCACCATGTGAGTGCTGGAAATTTAACCCAGATCCCTGAAAAAACAGATGTACTCTTACCCGTTGAGTCATCTCTCTGGCCCTCTTTTCCTTTTTTAAAAAATAAAACAATTACAGTTTCTGTGAAGAAATGGAATTTTGATAAGTATTGCATTGAACTTGTAGGTGGGATGGCCATTTTAACAATATTAATCTTTTGTTATCTTCTTTAACTTTTTTCTTTGGTGTCTTAAAACTTTCATTTTACAAGTCTTTTCCTTCCTTAGTTAGATTTATCTGGCACTGTTTAGTGGGCTCCAAACCTGTAATTGACTAGGTCGTAGACCGTTAGTGACAACCGAGTACTACGATTGTGCTAAATGGCTGTAGTATTAAGCTGTTCCCTAAGTTCTTTTCTTTAAACCACAGATTAGTGTAGCTCTCAGCCCTCGTCAGAGACACTTCTATTTGTAGAAGGTGATGATTATGCAGAAATCCACAACTGGTCAAGTTATAGAGAATAACACAGTGTGGACTGCCCATCTCTAAATGGGATATCTAGATCACATCTTCTCCCGAAGTAGTGGGAATCTTTGTGGAAGAGGGTGCACAAAATTTGTAAGAATGAGTGGTAGTTACTATCTGCAGTAAAAACTTATTTGCTTGGCATAACAGGGACATTGCACACATGAACTTATAGCATCTGTGACTACATGCACATAATCAAGCCAGCCAAAATCCCAGCATGGATGGTGAGATGCTTATGAAGTCCCAGCCTGAGCTGAAAAATCATTGGCAGTTGATGGCTGCTGGGGTACGATAGACTGTTTTCTTCAGGGATGCAGTCCCTGGAAGGCTGCCTGTGTGCTAGCGGATGATCCTACACCCATGCATGTACAGATAGCATTAAGTGGACTCAGTGGGTTTACAAAAAATGAAAGAGCACATGAAGCTGGAAGGGAAAAGTGATTGGAAGGATAGGGAACACATTATATGAGTGTATGAAATTCTCAATAGAAAACAAGTTTATGCCAAAACAGAATTTTATGTATTTAATTCTATGTAACTACATGTCCTATGATTGTTTTTGTCTTGAAAGGGGACTTTGTCACATCTTGATAGAGAGATGTGCAGTGGCATTATGGCAGAGATGTACATTTTGCCAGCATCAAGATCATATTTATAGGGCTGAGGTTTCAACAGTGCTCAGTCTAGTAGACTCTCCTTCCTCCCCCCTCCATGCCTTATCTACATTGTCCTAGAATGGCTTCTTAGAGAATTTCTCTAGTGTCTCTAACATAGTAATAGTTGTCCCTCCTGAGTCTACTAACCTAATCAGATATCTTCCTTTAAGAGCAGATTCAAAATTCAAAACTCACAACATTTCTTTGCTCAGCCACATCTCCCTTGGGTTTTATCTCAACTTCTGGTATTGGTCCCCTTAGATACATTGTGTTTGGCGGTTTGCTTCTCAGTCCTGCTTCACTTGTTGGCTATCTTGCGAGACCATTCCAAGTTTCCAATTATTGTTCACAATGTGGTCTATATGTCTTGTAATCTCTTCCACTATGTCAGTAATACGAGCTCCCTTGTAGGCTTTTAGAATGGCACAAAGCAAAGACTTATCAGCCACTAGTCCTAGCTTTTCAAAGCTTCTTCACAGCCTTTCTACCAGATACTAAGCTATGGTAAAAGCAAGTTTAAAACTGGTGTCTGTCAAATATAAAATAATTATTTAAAAGGAGGTGCAAAAGCAGTCACATGTTCTGATTTTTAAAACTCCGAGAAGTCATCCATCTCTGTCTTCAGCCAATAGGCAACCACTTTGCAGGAATAAAACAAGAATCCAATGTGGTGACATTGTAATCCTCAAATTACATTTGTGTTCTGTTCCTTATCTTTACTGGGACATCATTGAAGAAACAAAAATTGTACATATTTAAGGTATAGCAAGGATGTTCTAATTTGCATATAATTGTAAAGACATTACCACAATCAAAGTAATTAACAGTCATTGCATTAGTTATATTTTTATGATAATGAAATAAGATTGATTCTCATCAAGTTTCATTGGGTACAGCATATTATTAGCAAGTATAATCGCCATACCCCATCTTTGATCTTCAGAACTTATATCTCTTACAGTTTGTGGCCTTGACAAAAATCCTCCTTCTCCTTTCCTACAACCTCTGCCAGGCTATTTCACATATAAGAGAGTGTGGAATTGGTCTGTGTGTCTGGCTTATTTCACGTAGCAAAATGTCCTCTTGGAGCCATGGCGAGATTTCTTTTTTAAGACTGAACGACATTCCATTGAGTATGTGTATGTGCATATAATCACACTTTCTTTATCTATGTATGTATATACACTCACAGAAGACATTAGCTCTCACAGTGTATATATCTGTATATATGCCTACTATGCCTTTCTTTACCTGTTCATCCTCAAATGGATACAAGTTGTTTCCATGTAGGCTATTATTAATAATGCTGCAGTGAAAAAGAAGGGCAGACACCAACTACTTCATTTGGATATATACTCAGAAGTGGGATTGATGGATCAAATGTTATTCTCAATTCTTGTTCTTTCGAGGAACCTGCATGCATTTTCCAGTAGTGGCTCTACCAGTCCCATCAGCCATGTACAAGGTCCTTCTTTCTCTACACTCTTGTCAAATTCAAATTATAATTTGACCTTTAGATAATAGTCATCTTAAAAGTATAAAGCAATAACATTGTAATTTTGATTTTGATTTTCTTTTTATGCATATGTGCATTCATAGAATGCATATGTGTGTGGGGGAGCACATGTGCAGGTGCATATGCACATGTGTGCATGTGCATGTGGAGGCAAAATGTTGACACCTGGAGTCTTCTTTGATAGCTCCCCACCTTATTCATCGAGGTATGATTTCTGAGTTGAACCCAGAGCTCGCTGATACGGGTAAGTGCTAGTCTAGGTAGCCATCTTGCTCCAAGAATTTCCTGTCTCTACCTTCTAAATGCTAGAATTATAGGTGTGCCACCATGCCAACATGACATTTATGTGCCTTCTGGGGATCCATACTCTGGTGTCATCTTGCTTATGCAGCAAGTACTTTACCAGCTGAGGCGTCTCCCCAGCCCTAATTCATATTTTCCCATGGTGTCTGATGTAGAGAACTTTGTCATACATCCTAGACCACAAGTGATCTAAACAGTGTGGTAAAAGCACAAGAAGATACGTAAACCCATGGAACACAGTAGAGAGTTCAGAAATAAACCCACAAGTATACAGTCTACTAATCCTCAACAGAGATGCCAAGAATACATAATGAGAAAAAGAAAGACTGCTCAATTAATGGTGTTCATAAAACTGAACACCCATATATAAGACAATGAAATTGGATCTTTAGCTTACATAATACAAGTCAACAAAAAATGCATTACAGACTTTAAGCATAAGACTGGAAACCACAGATATTCTAGAAGAAAACAGAGGGTGGAAGCTACATGACTGGTTTTGGTACTGATTTTACAATATTATTTCCAAATCACAGGCAACAAAAAATAGGACTACACCAAGCTGACATGCTTATGAATTATTATAATTTGATTTTTTGATACTAGTCATCCTAAGAAGTGTAAAGTGATAGCTCATTGTGGTTTTGATTTGCATTTCTCTTTTCTTTTTTTCACATGCATTGTTGTGTGTGTGTGTGTGTGTGTGTGTGTGTGTGTGTGTGTGTGTGTGTATGCCCTGGGTCATCTGAGAGACTGAAAAGGCTATCTATACAATGAGTGAAAATGTTTTCAAGCCATATGTACATTAATATCTGAAATAGATAAAGAAGCTACAGAAGTTGATTAAAAGAAATATCAATACAGTTTCTTTTAAATAAGGAAAGGACTTGAGTCGATAATTTTGCAAAGAAGATATATGAATAGCTAGCAGAAATTTGAAAAAGTACTTGACATCAAATCTGTTTGTTCAGTGCCTTCATTTCTATCACATATAAAAACGTTGTTTTACTCAGGGAATAAAAAGCTTGGTTGATCTGGCCATTAAGAAGTTGCTTTATAGCCAGGGAGATGTCACCATGGGAAAAAGTGCTTGCTGTCAACTCTGGCAATGACCTGAGTTTAATCCTATGAACATCACATGTGTTCTGTGTCAAGTGTGCCCTCCTTGAATAAATAACTAAAACGTAAAAACTTTATAAAAAGTTGCTTTATCAGCCTTAAAATAATGTCTCAGATAGGATACAGGGGTTTTCCCAACAAATATGAGAAATTCGTATTGGGAGATGGTCATTGGGTAAATCAGCATCACCAGCAAACACTGAAAGCCATAGTTGAGATGTTGCAAAACACATTTTGGGCATATTTAGAAAGTGAAAAGGGATAGGGAATGAAGAAGTATTCATAGCTCCTTTTGAGTATATTAGATATTTTAACATTGTCAACTAAAGGAAATACTTTTGGCTTAGGGTGGACTGTTATACTGTCTATACAATACTTGGTCTGCTTCTTCTCAACCTCCTCCTACTCATCCCCAAATGAGTCATTGTGTGGCTTCACTAGAAAGTTTGATGATTCTGTTAAAAGATTAACATTAGCGATTTCTTGAGAGAATCTTGAGGCCGGAGAAGATAGCCAAACTGCATGACTGGGTTGGGTGACTTCTTCCTGTTTTCTAATGAATGTTTGCATGTTTGGCAGAATGTGGTTTAGAGGTTGCTTCCATTGCACCAAGCCTTCTGCTGGTGAGAGGCACATAGTGTTCTCTCGTGGCTGGAAGCTTTCCACCCAGACCAAAACAGAACTGAAAACCAAACAACAAAAAACTTCTCAGTTTCTAAAAGGCAAAATTGGCTTATGTTGGTTTGCTTCTGTAAGATTTTATCACTGACTAGCCATTTGAATGGTTTGTTCTCTAAATGCTCTTCCCACAATAATATGCTAAGCACTGAAGAGAAACTATACCAGTCAGTTAATAATGAATTACTTTCCTTATCCCCAGGCCTTGTCTCTGAAAAAGTAGCTGATTCATGATGAGCTTGTCTGGTAAGTGTTCTTTTTGTTTTTGTTTTTTTTTTTTTTGATTTTTAAAATTTATGTGTTTTTATTATATATGTAGGAGTGCTCTGCCTGCATATATGTAAGTGCACCTGTGTCATGCAATGCCCATGGAAACCAAAAGAAGGTGCCAGATTCCCTGTAACTGGAGTTACTGAAAGTTGTTAGCCATCTTGTGGGTTCTGGGAACCAAACCTTTGTCCTCTGCAAGAGTAGCCAGTGCTCTTATAACCACTGAGCCATCTTTCTGGCCCCTTTTATTTTGTTTTTAATTACCATCTTTTCTTGAAAGGTATGAGAATATCTTAGATCCACTAGCAGTATAATCCAAAGGCTGATTTTGCAATTACATTCAGTAAGTATATTTAACATAGGAATGCTTGATTCAGCTCTCAGGCTAGTGCTTACACTGCTTGACCGGTCAGGACACAGCATGGCAGGTTGACTGCAATTTTACATTTTCTCCTAAGCCTTGCATGCAGCAGAGGGCAGTAGTGAACTGTGCATATTCTGTGCTTACTTCCTCTGGAAACACAAACCAAATAACTGTAATAACAATGATTTAAAACCATATTGAACATGTCCAACCCTGAATCATGTTTTTGCTTCCATGAACAGAGAGCAATTTACTTAAGGCACAATCTAGTATATAATTTTTAACTTCTGACCCCAGATTCATGCTTCAGTATAAGTGATTTAGAATTTGAGTAAAATGCTGTTTTGCATCTAGCCATTGACAAGTCAAATATGTGTGTGTGTGGGGGGGAGCACAGGCATTTTAATACTTTTTCTAAGGAAAATGTAATTATTTCAAGGAAAAATTTAAAGCACACAGGTATATTAGCTATTTTTATCTTAAAACTTTGTCTGCTTCAAGGAAAATGTAATTTTTTAAAAAATAAAATTTATTATCTTTACTAGCCTTTAA
>NW_008345884.1:4537544-4545024 GCF_000622305.1 Nannospalax galili
CTTTACTAGCTAAAGTAAATAAATGTTTCTTATCAAATAATGACATTTATAGAACTTAAAAATTGTAAAGTTATACAATAGAAAAAGCTTTCCCTCATTCTTTTTTATGTATATTTTATTGAGGTTTTGTGCATTTTATACAATAAATCTTAGTCATATTTAAGACCATCCGTGCCCCCTCATAACTCAACAGGATTTCATGCATTCTGTCATATGTTAAGGCCTATCTGGTTAAACTTTTGTATCCAGATATCCCTCTATGCAAGTTCATCCACTGGAGTCTAGTCAGCCTATTTGGAGTCATTCTTTTAAAGAAGATCAACTCTCCCTCACCCAGCAGTGATCCGTTCCCGTGTGTGTGTGTGTGTGTGTGTGTGTGTGTGTGTGTGTGTGTATGGCCTGGGTGTCATTCTTTAGGTGCCAGCTAGCTTGCTTTTATAACTTTTTGTGACAGAGTCTCCCTGTATCCCCAGCTGACCTGGAACTCAAACACAGAGACTTGTCTTCCTCAGCGAGAGTATTGGCATTAAAGGCATGCACTACCACCCCCAGCCCACAGTTCCCCCATTCTTTCGAATCAGTTTCTACTTTCTTTGATCTTGCAGCTTTTTTTCTCTATTTTTTGGAAGTAGTGTACCACTATTATAGCATTGGCATTGGCGACATTCTGAGCTCTGGGAATGACAAGCCCCTGTCACCATACCTGGTTAGTTTTAACTTTTTAGTAGTTTCTTATTTTCTCATATTTACTAAATACTTTAAAATGTCATGTTTGTCCTATTTTTTTTCCTTACTTTACATTAACTGTCACCTGCTGCCTTCCTAGTGGTGAAGACCGAGCAGCGGCTTTCTCAGCTCCCCAAGATATTCTCTTACCATGTTTCTCCCAAACACTGTTTTACAGTGTTCAGCTTTGGATCAGATCTGCCAAATAGGACATTCAGTTCAAAGCACTGAAATGTTTCCTGTGATGGACAGGCCCTCACAAATGTACCAAAACTCTCAGGAAGCAGGTAAAGTTGTGGTTAATAGAAAACTTGAAACCAGATCTTCTTAATGTCAGTTTTTCCAAAGTTAATCATCAGCAGGAATCCAATTCACTTGCCCAGGGATACAGCTCAGTAGTAGAACACTTGCCTAGAAAACTTGAAGTCTTGGGTTCAAGCCCCAGTGTCACAAGCAGAAACAACAGTAACAGAAACAAGAAATAAAAAATATCACCATTAAACAAACAAAATAAGAAATAAACAACAACCTCACGCCATTCTAAGAAATGCAAACCTAGATTATTTAAGGTAATCTTGAAAGGAAAGAGCAAGTGGAATATGTACAGTAGACAATGCAAAAATGTGGCATAATAATGCAGTTATTAAGACCATCTTGGAATAGCCCAAGTGTAAACAGACCAGTGAACTCCAGTGCAGCATGTGAGCAGTCCCACACAGGATAAGCCCTGACACAGGACAATCAGCATTTCAGTAGAGAGGTAGTGCTGGGTCAGTTGGGTTCATAGATAAAAAATGTGTTTTCACATACTACAATTGCCATAAGCAAAACTTAGTTTGAGATGGAGGACAGACCTAAACGTGAGGACAAAAACTTTAAAATTCCTAAAGAAAATGAGAAAATGTTGAAAACCTTGCTCCTAGATAATAATTTATTTCTCTCTCTCTATTCCTTTCTTCCTTTCTCCCCCTCTCTCTTCCCCTCCCCTTTACCTTCTCCTCCTCCTCCTTCTTTCTTCTTCATCATCATCGCCTATCCATAAATTAATCTATTATCAGAACTTGTGAAGGAAGAGAAATAAGCAGAGTCTATATTATTAAAAGCAATAGCTGTATTTAATGTTTTAATGTTATGAGATAATAATTTAAGATACTTGAATTTCAGAGAGTGGTTATAATTTGAATGACCGACAAGCTTTTAGTTATCCTCTGAAACAGAGTCTACAGAGCAAGTGTTAAAATAGCAACTTTATTTTTCAATTAAAAAATTTGTGTGTCAAGCACGTGTTTTATCTTGGTAGGAAGCACAAGATGTGGAGTTGGAGAATGGCTGAGTGGTTAAGAGTTCTTGCTCTACAATCAGGAGGACTGGAGTTCAGATTCCAGTAATAAGCTGCATGTGTCCTTAAATGCCTCTAACCCCAGCTCCAAAGGGACATGAAAACAGGAGGTCCCTGGAGCTTGCTGGCTTCCAACTTAGCTGAAAAATCATGACCTGCAGGGTCAGGGAGAGACCTTGCTGCAAAGGAATAGGTAGAGAGTAATAGAGCATAATTGGTCTTCTCTTCTGGCCTCCATTGCTCCTGAACAAACATGTATATGCATTCATTCACATTGACACAAAAGCAGGCAGAGAGAGAGAGAGAGAGAGAGAGAGAGAGAACAAATCTCATAAAAACTAAAAGTCAGATATTTACTATAAATGGAAACACTTTTCCTAGCTTAGCTATCAAGGAATGTTGTATCATTTATCATACTTTATTGTAAATAATTTTATTTCCTAATATTATATTATATGTTGAGTATGTAAACATCAGTGACATATTATTAATATGCGTAAATGAGGATGAATTGATTACATTCATTTTAACGTCTTTTTAACCTTGACTCATTTTTAGCAATCTATCTTTCATAGTACAAATAGTAGTGTTATAGTTAGTGAGTATTTTACTTAAATAGATTGTTAATAATACTTCAGAGTTAAAAACAAAGTGAGTTTCTAGAAGTACTACCAAATTGTATATTTAGAATGACAACAGGGGCTGGTGAGATAGGTGGCTCAGTGGGTAAGGTCATTTGTAGCCAAGCCTGATAACCTGAGTCCTGACGTCTCATGGTGGAAGGAGAGAACCAATAGCAGTCAGATTTCCTTTGACCCCCACATGTGCATCATGACATGTGGCACCCCTATGTAAATAAATAAATAATAAATAAAATAAATAAGTAAATAAATAAAACAATGGGAATTTAAGTTATTAACTTAATAATAAATATTCTTGGGGCAGAAGAGATGGCTCAGCAGTTAAGAGCTGATTGCTCTTACAGGGAATCCTGGTTTGATTCCAAGTACGCACATGGTGGCAAACAACTGTCCATAACTCCAGTTCCAGGGGAATTCAATGCCCTCTTCTGACCTCTGAGGGCATTGCACAACACGGGTGCACTTATACGCATGCAGACAACGCACTCATACACATAAAATAAAATCAAAATAATTAAAATTAATAATAAATATTTTCTGTAATTAGAGTATGCTGATGCTACAGCTTCAATATTTTACATAAATATATCTTACATACACACAGTAAAACCACTTACCAGAAAATTTGTATTGGTAAAAATATACTGAATAAAACATTCACACACACGTGTGTGGTTTTCTACAATGTCCAGAGACTATTGATTAACTTTGGAAAAGAATAATCAGTATGATTAATATTTGTTGCTGCTTCTTGGAAGGGTTATTTTGGATACTTATCTTTAAATCTGAGAAATTCAGTTTTATTATACCACCAGCAAATATTTTTAATAATAAATCACATAGGAATTTAATTAGACCTTTCTTCAGTGTCAAGACATGTAATTCAGATGTTCAAAGATATAAATAAAATTTCTATAATGCAATCCTTTCAACTATCATCAATTATTAATGTTAACTAATATGATTCTTGAAGCTTATAGATATTAAAATGAAAAATAGTTATGGCATTGATTTACTTTCATTCATTATATTTTGTTTTTCATAATATGTAAACAACTGAGAATATTAAGGCAGATAAGGGAAAGGGTTTAAATATGAACAAAACATATTGTATGAAATTCAAATATTTCAATAAGAAGAGCTTGCATTACTTATAATTTACATTGTTTCATCAGTTCTATATCAGCCATACACATATGATGACAGTACAATGAAACTTCACTTAATGTACTGTCATAGTAAAAATAGTATTTCATTTATATAAATACTTCTGCTGCAAAGAAGTATAAAAGATGATACATGAGACTTTACAAAAATTATTTTATGAAATTAAAATTCCTTCTTGGAGGTAGAATATACAAATATTTTCAAAAAGAGAGGAAAAACAAAATTTACAAATTTGAGAGTTCCTTTGTGTAATTTCAAATGTATAATCAAACATGGCATCAACATCTATTGGATATATCCAAGAACATTATTAATTTTATTTTTTAACCAGTTTGTAGACTATTTCAGAGATTACTTTCTCTTCTAGTGTTTAGGCAGAAACTTAATGCCATTTTAAAGAACGCAGGTGTCCTGCTAGTTTAGCATTCTTTGAAAGAGCTTTGAGCAAAATGTGTTTGGAGACCATTTTTTCCCATTACTAATCTGTTTATTATCTTTCCACTGCATGACATTTTGAACTTGACTGCTTCATTGCCCAGAGATCCTGAAGTGTTAATAACAGAGTGCATTCTGACTGGTATCAGAAAGCATGGGAACAGGGGCTGGAGGGATGGCTCAGTGGTTAAGAGCACTGACTGCTCTTGCGGAAGCCCTAGGTTCAAATCTCAGCACCTACGTGGCAGCTAACAACCATCCATAGCTCCAATTCCAAGGAACTTGGTGCCCTTTTCTGTCCTCTGTGGGCATTGCATGACACTGGTGCAGGCAATACACACATACATAGAGAATAAAAATAATAAATAGAATTTATAAAATGGGAATTATTAAATACTATGGACAATAGCCAGGTAAATAGGTTTACACTATGGTTATTAAGTCAGTGACAACTCCCAATGCCCCAGTGGTCTCTTGCAATGACCCCCAAACCACCATTACAGTCATGTGACCTTTGGACAGACATTCTTCCAGTGTCACCCCAAGACTCCAGGTACCTCTGCCCCCACCTGCCAAATGGTTCTTTATCCCCAATGGGTTTGCCTTTTATTTGCTTACATGCTGAACTGCCATTCTTAGCAGACTCTATACTGTATGCTTAAACCTTAGCTATGACAATTGGGTGCACCAGTTTCTTATTCCATCTTTAGAAGGTAGAAGTCTTAACAAATTACTAGTAATGAGGAAGTGAATGTGATTCTGCACAGATTTCTTTAACCATTAAGAGCTGTGCTTTGCCTTATCTATTCTAACTACAACAATAAGGAACTCAAACCTTCAGAGATACACGGCATCACTACCATTGTGTGGAGTTAGGAAGTAGATTACAGACAGGAGAGATGTTCTCTACACCAACACTGAGTAGCATTTGTAGCAGAAGATCAAATGCCTCATATTTTGGTTGATATATGTGAGTACTTCTGAGCTGTGAAACACACAAGGCAAAAACTAAAAATACACTCCTCACATTTCTTCACCTGGGTGCTGTAACTTTCATGTAAATATGGAAAAGTCACATTGATGACTTATACTCAGTTTCAAGGACATCAAGTTTACATGATTTGCTAGTTTTTAAAATTAAGGTTCTTCCATATATGTTGGGATGAGTACTCTGTAGACATGATTGTTTACTGTCTTCAGTATACTAATTTCCTATGTCCTGCAATGGTTTAGAAATGGTTCATCTTCTAAAGGGTGCATGTATTGAAGGCTTAGTACACAATATAATTGGATTGAGAGGTTTTAAGACCTGTCAGAGGTGGCCAGATGGATAATACAATTATAGGGATTGCCATGTTCAGAAAGCCTATCTAGGGGAGTGGGTTATTCCTTAAAGGACTGGATTAGTTACCCTGAAAATGAGTTTTTATAAAGCAAGCACAAGTTTGGCTTTCCTATGCCTGGAGCATACCTCTCTTACCTTTTGTTTGTGATCCTGCCATGAGATGCCACTGCCACATTATGACACAGCAATGAGGTCCTCAGCAGAGGTGACTTCCCGAACTTGGCCTCATCAGCCTCCAAAACTATGTTGAAATAAAACTTATTTATAAAGTACTTAGTCTTAGTGAATTTGTTATAGCAATATAAAATTCAGGCAAATCATATCTTGCACATTATTGATATATTATTCTATTAGCCTAATATAAATAGTCATCATATTTCTATCCTCTAACATATGCAAATGTGTGTTATTATGAAAAATACATCTGCAACCACAAATACATGCTTTACTATGCTCACAATGCAGTATTGAGCAGCTTATTGAATGCACTTATGATAATGCAAATCATAAGCTGCTTATTGACCTTTGTTACTGACTGAATTGCATCCCCTAAAATTCATATGCTGTGACTATAATCTCATAATTTTGTCTTATTTGAAGATAGGGAATTCACTAGAGTAATCAGTTTAAAATGAGGTTGTCAGGATGGGCCCTAATCAGATATGATTGGTGTTCTTATAGAAAAGGGTAAACTTGGATAGAGAAATTCATACAAAATGAACCCTTTTGGAGATAAAAGCAGGGGTCAGAGTGATGTTTCTACCAGCCAGGAGGCAATAAGTTTTGCTAGCTAGTTGCAAAAACCTGTGAGAGTCATGGCACAGTTTTCAGTCCTCAGAGGTCTGAGCTTTCTAAGCTACATAGCTGTGAAGCATCACATTTCTGCTGCTTGGAGCATTCTGTTTTCTGTACTTTGTTATGTCTGCCTTAGGAAACTTAGATCTCTGTAATCTACGTTGTTTTTTTTTTTTTTTAATTTTATGTGTATGAGTGTTTTGTCTGCATGTATGTAAGTGCACCCATATGTACAATGCCCAAAGAGGTCAGAAGAGGGAATTGGATGCACTGGAACTGGAGTTAAGGATGGTTGTGAGCCAGTGATATGTGGATGCTAGAAACGGACCCCAGGTTCTCTACAACAGAATCTAGTACATTTAACTGCTGAGCTGTTTCTCCAAGCCTAGGTCTCTGCAGCCTTAGGGTGCTTTTTATTCTTCAGGACAATTTTAAAGCTTGTTGTTACATAACTACCCTGCTTGAGGAAGGCTGTTAGAGAAGAGTCAGATGGAAGTCCATGTTGGGCTGCCCTGGGGAGCTAGGAAAGGCATATAGCCTTTTCTAGGGAACTGTGGAAAGGGATACTGCTCGGGAGTCTAAGAATTACATCTCCTTTTTGGATCACCATTTGTTGGGAAAACCTTCTGAGTTACTTATCTCCAGAACAGCAAGTGAGGCACAGGGTTCATCTTGCTTCTGAGGAGCCCTAGGCTATGATGCCTGGAGATACGGGTTTAGATGAGTCTGGGCAAATTTTAGGAGCAGTTTATATTCCCTTCATCTTGCCTTTTGAATCTTTTTTTAGATTTAGTCTTCTCTTTTTTTTTTTTTTTTTTTTTTTTTTTTTTTTTTTTTATGTTTGTTTTTTGAGACAGGGCCTCACTTTTGTGAACTAAAGGCTGATTATAGATTCAGTGATGGGGAGAGGTTGGAATATTGCAGGTCCAGAGCCATATATCTTGGGCTACCTTTAGCCCCCCAGATAGCTACTTATTGACCCCCTCTGTGTGTGTCCTAACATCCTGTAACTATTAGATCTAAGTCCTTTTG
>NW_008345884.1:4545089-4550441 GCF_000622305.1 Nannospalax galili
TCTTTTTTTTTTTTTTTTTTTTTTTGGTCTTTTTGAGACAGGGTCTCCTTGTAGCGGTAGCCCCATGGATTCACTATGAAGACCAAGCTGGCCTGGAACTCACAGAGATCTGCCTGCCTCTGCATCCCGAGTGCTGGGATTAAAGGGGTGTGCCACCACATCCAGCAAGTCGTCTCATTTTTTTTTTTTTTGCAATGAAATAGTGATATTTAAATAGCTTAGAGTCTGATGTGAACACAGAGTAGCTCTGACTGTCTTTATTGCCTTAAGATCCTTACACCTCCATCTCGTTTATCTCATTTTCTAGGGGGCTACACTGAAGTGTGCAGGGAACCTATCAGCAGGTGGTGTGCCACCACATCCAGCAAGTCGTCTCATTTTTTTTTTTTTTGCAATGAAATAGTGATATTTAAATAGCTTAGAGTCTGATGTGAACACAGAGTAGCTCTGACTGTCTTTATTGCCTTAAGATCCTTACACCTCCATCTCGTTTATCTCATTTTCTAGGGGGCTACACTGAAGTGTGCAGGGAACCTATCAGCAGGTATGAAGGTGTATTTGTGCCTGGCTTTGTCTTGTACATAGTTGCCCCTTTCTTGACCTGTAATTAAATTTGCCAGTGAGTCAGATGTGGAAATTCTCAGTCTGAACTAAACATAGCATCACCTTAATTCGCTGTATTATACAATCCTTTCATCATACATCTGCCCTCTTTTTCCTTCCACAGTGTTGTTCGTGCCTGTTTCTCAACTCCCTCTTCTCTGTGCAGAGTAGTGAAATGAATCCCATCTTTTTATGACTAACAATTTTAATGTTTGATGTGCCAGTGCTGTTCAAATTAACTTTTTATTTTCACCTTTTAATTTTTGAGACAGGATGTCACAAGGTAATGAAGACTCACCTCTATTAACATTCTGTGCAGTCCAGGTTGGACTCTAACTTGTGATCTTTCTGTCTCAGCCTCCCACATGTTTGGACTATAAGCATGTGCCACATCTATCAAATTATTTTTATATATTTTTGTTCAGAAATATAACTTGTAAAAAAAGAATAGAAAGAGACCAGATAATACAGTGTGATGGCTGCAAGCAGGAGGAGAATTGCTGAAGCTTACATTGCACTCCATCAGCAATCAAAGGCATCATCCCAGCAAAGCACTGAGAGTCTGGGCTAGCAACTGCAGATTTTGTTACCTGGAAGCCAATTATCTTAACAAGAGAGAAAGAACTTTGAAAGTTGTGTTCCATGAAAAACTTGAAGTAAAAATCCATTAGATTAGGGTCTGTTTTTATTGTGTTATTATTTAAAATTCAATTAATTGGGTTTTCATTGTGATTGATGGTTCCACACTGAACTCTTTTTACAGAACATATATGAAGGTTGTCACCAGGAAAGGTGTTTTTTTTTTTTTATTTTCACTTAGGACAAAGTGAAAATACAGAACCTCTTGTTAAAAAATTATGTCAAGACTCTGGGGTATGGTGGCATATGCCTTTAATCCCAGAAATTGGAAAGCAAAGGCAAGCAGATCTCTGTGAGATTGAAGCCAGATTAGTCTACATAGTGAGTTTCAGGCATCTGGGGCTACAGGGAGACCCTGTCCCCTCAAAAAAAACCAACAAAAAGGAATGTCAAGACCATGACAACAGAGCATGCATCAAGGATAGGGTGTGTCCAACACTGCAGCCCCTGTGACTGCATGGCCATGGTGATTTTCCTAAGTGCTTATTGAAAAACAGCAGCAACAACAACAACAAACACCCCAAAACAAAACAGAACAGAACAACAAAAGGAACAGGGCTATAAGAGTCCCTTATTCTGAGGCACTGACTTAAACTTAGTTTCCGCTTACATTTCTTTCAACGAGCCAGGATCCTTGCATGGTTTTCTCCCTTCTGATTGCCTCATACGGAGTGGACCATAGCCTTTGAAACAAAAGTCTACTTAGATAGTATTTCTTTCTGTATTGAGAATTTATGTAGATTTTGAGGTGCTTGGCACTTAGTTATCTTCAAAGCAGTGTCTTGTCTGCATTATAGATTAATTTCTCCTGCTGTACTAATGAGATAGGTGATTAAAGAACATGTTGTTTTCCAAATGTCATGCCAAATCTGCAGCACAACATTTAAGGACAGGCGCAATGAGTGCTTTGCAATCTTTGGTTTTGGGGTCCATGGAGGGAGGTGGTGTTATGTTTTGATGAATCCCACAGTGTGTCTTCAAACGTGACAGAACAAAGGCCAAAAAGCAGGCGTGAGCACTTGATTTTACTTCATAGTTGAAGCTTCACTAAACATAAATCTGAGTAAGATCATTACTTGATTCAGAAACTAATAAACTTGTATTATGCCTAAAATGCAGAACAAATTGCCAATTTGGCAAATTCTGAATGAACTGATAATGAAATTTTCTGTGAATAAATTCATGCTAACCCGGGCACAAGAGTTTATTTAAAATGTAAATCTTGAAATAAAGTGAGTAGGATAAGATGGTCAAATTTCTGACAAATAGAGATGTTGTCCATATTGACTTCTGGCCACCTTTGTAAAGACCCTATTCATTCCAGGGAAATATTTTTCTCTTGGATTAAAAATCTATATGAGACTCATTTTTATTCCTCCTGGCCATGCAATCTGTGGTTTCTCTGTTCCATTGGGGAGTGGATTTATACCCTTATCTGAGAGCTGAATGGAGAAGCTAATTGATTCATGGTTGGCTCGCAATATACTTTAGTATTTATTTATTTATTTATTTATTTATTATTTATTTATTTAGAGAGAGTATGTATGTAAGTCAAAGGTCAACTTTCAGGAATCAGTTCTCTTCTTCAGCATATGGTCTTGGGGATCAAACTGTCAGATTTGATGGCAAGTGTCTTTACCTACTGAGCCATCTCAAAACCCTCTTTTAGTCTTTTGGTTTTTTAATTTTTACTTATTTTTGTGTCTGTCTGTCCATCTGTCTGTCTGCCACATGTGTGCAGGTGCCCATAGAGGCCAGAAGACAGTGTAGGATACCTAGAACTGGGGTTATAGGTGGTTTTGAGGTACCCAGTGTGGGTGCTGGAAATCAAACTCGGTCCTCTGGAAGAGTAGCAAGTGCTCGTAAGTGCCGTACCATCACTTCAGCCCTGTCTTTAATCTTTTTAATACCAAGGATTGAGCCTAGGGCTGCCTACATGCTAGGCAAGTACTCTACCGCTGGATCACAATAATTGTGTGTTTCCTTAATAACTTTAATTTTATGTGGCTTCTTTGTAATAGAATATTTACGTCTAAATAATTCATATTAATTTTCTTTTTAAAAACTTTTTTTGATTTTTAAAAAAATTTATGTGCATGAGTGTTTTGCTTGCGTGTATGCAATGCCCATGGAGGCCAGAAAAGGGCCTCAGATTTCCTGGAACTGGAGTTACAGATGGTTGATTGCTGCCAAGTGGGTGCTGGAAACATAACCCAGGTCTTCTGCAACAGCAGCCCATGCACTTAACTGTGGAGCCATCCAGCCCCAACATTCATTTTCCTTAGCCTACAAAATAAGAAAAAGAATTCAAGAGGCTTGTATTGATCAGGCAAATATTTAAAGAATGTGAGCTACCAAATGTGGATTCATTGATAAAATTAGAAAACCAAATTTTACAAGCCCAAGCACAATTATTCATCTAAGAGGGTATGACAGTTGGACGATGGGGAACTTTAATAGTGCCAAATATGCTACACAGATGAAAAAGCTAAGTTTAACTGTTCAATTGAAGAACTTGTCTATGATTGCCTAATTTGGGGATTATACTTAACATGTTTAAGTGTGTGTCGATTATGTATCATATGTCCTCTGATTCTGGGCTACTCAAAGTACACATCATCACAGGCCATTAAAATTCCAGCAAAATGTGTTTGATTTATCTAACTGTAAGATGTAACATTCTCTAGGAAATATGTGATAGACGAATAAGCTTAAGAATTTTGCTACATACTATCTAAACAATTCCAGGTATGGGATATTCTTAGGGGTAATTTTCTTAAAACTTTTAAATAAGCCATGGGGAACAAGATGGGAATGTACTTTTAGGAAAACTTGCATAATCATAAGCTGTGTAACATTTTGAAGAGAAATGCCAAGACATTTAAATCAATTCAGAGAAATAGCATATTTATTGATTGTAATACTCAACTTTTGAAGTAATTTATTCCAAAATCCCAAATGATCTATAAATTTTAAGAAAAAACAATCGACACTTAGATCTATTGAAGAAATTGATTGAATTGTTTTAAAATTTAGATGTAAAGACAGAAGTCCTAAAATACTTAAAAATTTTTAAGATAAAATGTTAGAGGATTCACACCACATTGACTTCAAGACTATGATTTTCACAATAATCACTACACTTTGTCAGAAATACAGACATATAAACAGATCAAGAGAAGAGAATAGAGAGTTGAAAATGAACCCAGGTTTATCTGATCAAAATCAACAAGATGGTTCAAAGAGGAAGAGAGTTACTGCTCATAAAATTTAAATTGACTTAAAACAAGCCTCTGGCTCAGAACACCCTCTTACCTGCAAACATCAGGTACAAATGAATAATAGACATAGAAATATTAATGAAAAATTAGTTATAAATAAATAGAAGAAAATATTAACAGTAGATTTCTTGATTATAATGTAAATCCTCAACATTTAGTAGTTCATTTATCATTATTGCTTTTATTTTATGAGTGTATTGCCTGCATGTATGTAAACGTACCCATGTTGTGCAATGCCGATGGAGAAACAGAAGAGGGCATTGGATTCTCTGCAACTAGAGTTATGAGCAATTGCTAGCTGTCCTGTGGGTGCTGGGAATTGAACCCGGGTCCTCTGCAAGAGCACCTAGTGCCTTTAACCCCTGAGCCATCTCTCCTGCTCATCCTTAAAATTTTAAATGAAAGCTTATTAACATAGGCTTTACAAAACTTAAAAAATTTTCATCTTCGGCAGATCTCCGCGCCGGGACTCCCTAAGCCACATTCACCCTTCCGTCCCCCCCTCGCCATTCTATACTCCTAGTTTGAGCCCTGCGCCATTCCTAATCTTGGGGCCCCAGACAACTGGGGAACCAATACTGCTTCCTGACCCTTCTCACCCAGAGCAATCCAGTCCCTTTCTTGGGATCCAGGAGCACCACTTCTGGTCCTGGCCCCGCCCTCACCTCTCTCTGCTTCCCTGGGCCTGCACCACCGGCTAACTCTCCTAGCCTGCACTACTATCCTCAGGCCTCTTGGGGTAAGTCTATAGCGCAGCTCTCCGCGCCGGGACTCCCTAAGCCACATTCACCCTTCCATCCCCCCCCCACCGTTCTATACTCCTAGTTTG
>NW_008345884.1:4555728-4595538 GCF_000622305.1 Nannospalax galili
ATGGTCATAGTTTAGACAATTAGTTTAAGGAATATATATATATATATTTTTTTTTCAAGGTTTATCTGAGAGTATTTGGGTTTTTTACCCAAACAATATCTACATAGCACATGATAAGTAAAAGTACCAGACTGGTGGAACTTACCTTATTGGATGTTTAACAGCCATAGTTTGAGGTCTGTACTAATATGCTCAGAGGGACGTAAAGGACAGTTTTTGCTCCTTGCCCTTCAAGGTCAACTACTTACAGGGGACTATGCAACATCTTTCAAAATGTCCTGTGACTGTGGTGAGTCACCTGTGTCCTTGTTCAGGGAGTACATGGAGACCCGACAAGGTGTATTTGAACCAGTGTCCCCTCTACAAAGAAGAAAGTCAACTCAGAGAAAACATCTCATTCATGCTTCCAAGTAAAGCCAGACATGGTAGAGCAGGGCCTTTGACTTATCTTCATATAGATGGAACTGGTAAAAGAAAGGAGTCAGGTGCTCCTCCGAAGCCCATTCGACCCCTGAGGAACCGATCCTCAAATGACTTTAAGTGTAAAAATAAATTGGTTTATTTGGGCCAACTGTATGGTCTTAAATGCCCAGAAGGAAAGTATAACCAAAATTAAAGTCATCAGTGTATTTTAAGGGTTCAAGGGATTACATAACCCAGACATGTTCTTATGTTATTTAGACAATTATCTCTCATTGATGATTTTGTTCCTAATAAGATGTTGTTCAGATGTAAGTCTTCAAATCTTAGTCTACAATACTGTAGTGCCCACTTACAGCTAAGAGAGGCAACCCACTATTGTTCTAGCCTAAAAAATAAAATGATGGCTAAATTTGTTTTCTCTCCCTATCTAGAAGCCTTTGAGAGGTAACTGACACTGATTCTGGCCACTCCAACAGCTATCGAAATACCTGAAAGCAAATCCTGAGTCCATCACTCTCAAGTTCAGCCCTGGCAGAAGAAAAAATAAATAAAAAATGCTATTACCTTGGTGCTAACCATTGCTCCTTGCCTCTTCAGATGTTTTCAGGACCAAATCCAAAAACTAACTCTTACTAATTTTAATCAGTTGTTACTTTCCTTCCCTCCACATGTATACAAGCACCTGTCCACCATCGAGGACCCTGTTGAGATGCATGAAGAGGGAACCCCTGCTGTCTGACCAAACCCTAATCCAGCCCCCCCACGTAGACCCTCTCCAGCAGCAAGTAGCAAGACCACAACGGCGCCCCCTATCCTATAACACAAAAGGCCAGAATGTTAAGGTTCAGATAGCCCTGACCCATCAACAACAGGATCCCAAGGACTTTTCATGCTGCTGAGAAAAGGGAACGTAGCTGATAAGCACCTTGGTCTTTGAAGTCAAGAGAGGCAGACATTTCTCCACTGTTTGGCCAACACCGCAGGTTTCCCTTTGATCTCTAAAGAGGACAGGTTTTAACAGTCCTGCTTTTCCACTCCCCCCCCAAACTTTTTAAAAAAATACATCTTCCCGCCTTCTGCAGGAGGCAAAAGCCTCCCTTTTAAAAAGACCCCAACTCAAGAACCGGCAGATATTTTCCCGGCCTGGAAAGGAATCTGTCCCACGTGTTCCTTTGCTAATAAACCCTATCTTGATGGAGTTTTAGTTGTGCCTCGGTGCCTCATCATCCATTCGCTCATTCTCCGCCAACTTTTTACCTATCAACCCCAACACAGATTCTCTTTAAACAGGAGAAAGAAAGCACAACTACCAGCAATGTGCAGACCTTGTTTACATTCCATGCAATGAAAAAGAGCACGCACCGAGCCCAGTGGACTCTGCCACCCGCACCCGGCAGGCCTGACTGGGCGGGAATGCAGAGGCCAGGGGAGGAAGAAAGGGAGGAGGGTGGACAGGAGGGTGGCAGGGCGGGCAGGAGGGCGCTCCCAGAGCCCAGAGCGCTGGCCACACAATGCGCCTGCAAAAACGGGAGGGCGGGGCCTCTAAAGAGCTGAGCAATCCAGGCGACTATGCTTATTAGAAGACCCTGCTTACTTGCAAAGCAGTCTGTCTGGGCAATGTGAACATAACGAGAATTGAAGTCATTTTCGCTTCATGGGAGCAGAAACAACTTTTCTGCACTTACCTACATGCAGGCAATACACTCATACACATAAAAAGAAAACCGAAAAAACCACCCAGTTTCTATCACGGTGCAGTATCAGAAAAATGTGCACTTTAAAAATAACATATTAGCAACTAAGCCCTGAAGGAAGTCATCTCTTCTACTGATACCTTTGAAGTCTTGTTTGTGTTCCAAGAACATAGCCCTACCAAGAAAGACTCACTCCTAATAGGGCATCTTAGTTTTCTTTTTAAATTAAAAAAAATCTTTTGTTTTTGTTTTAGTGTATTTGCCTGCATGTATGTAAGTGTACCTATGTAGTCCAGTGCTCATGGAGGCCAGAAAAGGGTGTCAGATCCCCTGGAGCTGGAGTTCCCAACAGTTGTTAGCCACCATATGGGTGCTGTGATCCAAATCCTGTTCCTCTGCAAGAAGAGTCAGCAATCTTAACTGCTAAGCCATCTCTCCAGGCTTAGTATGTTGGTTTTCTGATCATCCATTCTTGTAATAAGATCAGGATGCAGGGATGTTTATTAGCATGCCCCTCATCTTGTGTGCTACACTGTGGCTTTGCAGGTTCAAGCTACAGTCATAGGGCATACTTGGTATTCCTAACTTATTGTTTATTTTCTAGAATATGCATTTAAGATAATAAAGATTGTTTCTAACAGGTCAGAGAGATGACTCAGGAGTTAAGAGCACTGGCTGCTCTCATAGAAGACCCAGGTTTAGTTCCCAGCACCTACACGGTGCCTAACAACCATCTATAACTCCAGTTCCGGGAATCCAATGCCCTCTTCTGACCTCTGCAGGCATTGTATGACATGGGTGCACTTACATACATGCAGGCAATACACTCATACACATGAAATAAAAATAATAAATAAAATAAAAAAGGTTGTTTCTAACATAACATATACTTATTAAAGCTTTTGGTACAAGCAAGACTAGGAATATATTTCTAAGTATTGTTCCCTTTAAGTGTTGAGTCCTGACAGAGCCCTCAAATGGTAATTAAGTTTTCCTGGAGTTATAGATTAGAATTTACTAGCTCAAAAAACAATCCCACTGTTCAGACTAAAGGATTTTAAAGTAAACTATTAGAAGCATTGTGAAAAGTGCTTTTATTAAAGTAAATATCAAAATAGGAAACTACCCAACACTACTGCAAGTGGAAAATAAGTACTGACGCTAGAAATGGGCATCAGCTACAAAACTGAACCCATGCTGTTAAGAAACCCCGATAGGGCTGGAGTGATGGCTCAGCAGTTAAGAGCACTGACTGGTCTTGCAGAGGACCCACATGGCGGCTACGAACCGACCTTAACTCCAGTTCCAGGGGAATCCGAAGTCCTCTTCTGACCTCCGCAGCATTGCACAACATGTGTGCACTCATATACATGCAGGCAATACACTCATACACATAAAATAAAAATTAAAAATGAAAAAAAAAGAAACCCCTATAGACAGCCTCAGCTAGTTAAAGTTTGATAATGGAAGGCAATGTTCTTCATGTTCAAAAAAAGTTAGTAATTGAGATTCTTTCCCTGAATTCGTCAGAAGAGAAAATACTAAAGCTAAAGTGGGCTGTCTACTCACCCTGCCATTCAGAGGTACTTAGCACCACATAAGTACACCCCCAGTGGCTCATTCCTATCCTCTGCAGGAATTGGAACTCATGATTTCAAAGTTCCTCACAGGGCTAATGTATTCTGAAATGCAATCTTCTTGTTACTATTTTGTACATCTGTAGGTAAAAATGTATGTCATCTCAGAAAACAGTCATAGGGCATGCTTCACATGCCTAACCTACTGTTTATTTTCTAGAATGTGCATTTAAGATAATAAAGACATCTTAGCAGATTAAAAAAAAATTTTTCATCTTCAGAACGTCCAGTTAATAGACAGCTATAGTCTAAGTAAATGAACTAGTGTTGTGTCCAGAATAAAGAACTCTGTGACTAAGAAAAAAAAGTCCATTTTAAAAATAAGAGCAAAATATTTGAATTGATATTTCCAAAATGAAATAAGATGGTAAGCATGTGAAAATAAATTAAAAATAACTCCGTAGAAAGCTGAAACTTCAAACCCCAAAGAAGTCACTTTATAGACCCTGTAGAACAGCTAAAATCAAGAAAATTGACAGCTGAAGGTGTAGGTGTGTTTGAATACTTCCCTAGCATGTCCATGACCTTGGAATCAACTTCCAGCACTAGATACACATATGTACACGCATACAAAAAATAAAAAGACAAAATACTGCCGATATCAACTGTTGATAAAGAGGTGAAACAATTAGAACTGAGATATTGTAGAAATAGAAAATGGTAGGTAGAGTCACTTTGGGGAAAAAATGTAGCAACAAGTTTTAAAGATAAGCAATCACTTCCATAAAATTCAGTAAGCTTACCCAGTAGGTTATAAACACCTAGTCAAAAAATATTGATAGCAATATGATTAATCAGTCAAATCTGGAAGCAACCAGAAGTAAATGAGCTGCCAAGTAGAAACAAGGGATGCCCTCCTATGCAATGATGTAATATTGTTATTATTAATGAAAGTAAATGAGATATTATCAACACAACAGCTTAATCTCAAAATCATTTTTCTAAGAAGTCAAACCTATACACAGAATTGCATATGATCCATTTTATATTAAAAAATGCCAAGTCAAGGCATAGCTACAGTGAAACACCTATCGATGCCTAGGGCCAGAGGTTAGAGGATAATCAGTGACAAAGTTCATGAAGAAATGTTCTTAACATGATGTAATATTCTCTATATTGACTATAGTAAATGTTACAATTATGAAAGTTCTTCTAAATGGATACTTAGACATTCTAATATATGTATATGATCATAAAGTAAAATCATTACAGAAACTTGAAAACAAATTTTTCTGTGGGCATGATGGCAAAGGAGGGTCTTCCGATGTAGCACAGCATCTTACTTCAGTATTATCCTCAGCATTCCGTGTGTGAGTTCCTGTGCAGGCAGCACTTCTGGAAATCTCTAAAGACTATGTGTAGGAGAAAACACCCATCAAATGTTCCCTGGTTCCATGTGAAAGTATATGTTTGTTATTATGACTATTAGAGAAACACATTTTCTTAGGCTCAATGACTTTTTGTTTTCTTTCCTGAGGTTTATATTATTTTTGTTGTTGTTCCAGGTATGTGTTCTACGTCGTCGGAAAGCTTCGTTTTATGGATTTGTTCAAATGATCACATAATATTCTTCAACTTTGTAATGTGATGCATTGAAAGTTTTTTTTAAAACTTTATATTCTTAGAATGTTTTATGAAGTTAAATTAGATTATTAATGTTTATCATAGAATTTTTAAATGGTCTTTAAATCTTTTTAATTTATTTGTATTTCATACAGAACATCTCAATAAATCTTAATCATCTTTATACTCTCTCACTGGTACCCTCCCATAGACCCCCCCACTGGAATTCATGCATATTGTCATTTGTGTTAAAGATTATTATGTCAAGTTAGTGTCCCCAAATATTCCTCAGTGCAAGTTCATTTACTGAGGTCAGTCAGCCTAGCTATAGAGTCCCTCTAAGTGACACATCTACAATGCAACCTCTGCATCTAATGCTCACGGAACATAGAACAAAGGGTACGGAGGGCACTAATGGATATCTCAGTTCTCATTAATGAAGCTCCCTCATGCAACAGAGGCTCAGGAACACAAAAGGTCACAAATGGCCAAAGTGTAGAGATGAAGAGTCTGCAGAATACTGGTCATTGGACAGGACTACCATACTAAACTTCACCCACACAGGAATCAGGGAGCACTGTGGAAGAGGAAGCAGAAAGATTGACAGAGCCAGGGAGGAGGTGCGTAACCATATGGAAATAGAGTCCTATCATAGAATTTTTAAAAAGAGCCTTTTTGACAGTATTAGACTTAAAGAAAATTATGATGATTCAGTTTCCATGTTTTCTGCAGTTAGTTTCCATTTTGTATTAGCAACTTAAATGGATATATTTGCCACAAATACACAAATTTTGGTAGTGAAGATTTCCTTAATTTTAACTTCATATTCGACCTGTTCCAAGTTCTCAGGACATTGCATTAACTGTCATACTCCTGAAGGTGCTCCGGGCTGTGCCACTTTCTCAGACTGATTAGTTTTGATGACACTGAAGGTTTTAAGGGAATTTTGTAGAATGTCTCTGGGTTTGGATTTATTTGATAGTTTTCCTCTGAAGAGACAAGAATTATTTTTCTTTCCTTCTTTCTTTTTTTAAGAGGAAGAGACAGAGACAGTATCATTTTTATCACATCATTTGGGGAGTGCCTACGATGACCATGATTTTTCACTGTCAACACAATGAACTTGGCAGAGGTAGGCATTTCCACTGTCAGGTCCTGCACCTCTGTTCATGCTTTGTAATACTTTACTATTTTTATTTAGATCTTGATATGGAACCTCACTGTGTAGCTCAGGATGGTCTCAAATTTCTGGGTTCAAGCAGTCCTCCTTCCTCAAGCTCCCTGGTAGCTAGTACGAATGGGGTATACCAAATGCCCAAATACATGCAAAAAGTCACCACATATAGACACATTTAGGAGTGGAGAGATTAGAAGCTATATAAATTATTTTAAAATTGATATGGGAGACTTTTATTATCTGTTCTATTTATATACTTATGCAACTAATACTTTGTATTACTATGAACTCATACGTGCTTGTTATCCTTAAGGTTATAATTTCACACGACTTTTCTTTGTTTCTAATTTGTCTGTTCCAACATCTGGAACTGTTTTCCTTCCTTCCTGTGTCTTTTTGCTATAATCCAGTCACCTTGGAGAGTTTTGTTTTGATTTGTCTGAGGGCTTTTTTATTTTCTGGTGCTCTGAGATGCACCACACTCATCTTGCTATTTCCTTCCCCAGTTCTAAAGCCTACCATTTCTTTTTTTATTTTTTAATACTTTTATTGAATTTTTGTGTATTTCATACAGAACGTCTTAATCATCTTTATACCCCCTTCCCCCTTCCCTCCCTTCCTTAGCGTCCCCACTGGAATTCATACATTCTGTTATTTGTGTTAAGGCCTATCATGTCAAGTTAGTGTCCCCAGTCATCCCTCAGGGCAAGTTCACCCACTGAGTTCTAGACAGTCTATCTAGAGTCCCTCTCTTTAAGAAGATCAGCTCTTTCTCACCCAGCAGTAATCAGCTGCCAATAAGTATTTGACTAAGACTGGGGTCTGCTGTCCATTTCCACAGTTCTGTGCTGGGATTTTGTGTGCTTGAGTCTGCATGGGTCTAGTGCATGCTGACACCATTGCTGTAGGTTCATATGAGAAGAGTCCCAGGAGCCTGTGGGACTTTATTTCCATATGGCCATGCACCTCCTCCTGGATTCTTACAATTTTTCCTCCCCCTCTTCCCCAATTGTCCCTGAGCCCTGGGTGGGTGGATTTTAATATAGGAGACCCCACTCTGTAAATTTAAGACCTCCAAGGACTCTCCATAAATTTAAGGCTCCATACTTTGTGCATCGTAAGAAATTACATTGATCTAAGGATGTGTGAGCTTTGAGTTTTTTTCTAAGATCTATGACCTCTCCAGCTATGTATATTTGACTAGGTTTACAGTACCACACTTGAGTTTCTTCCCACTCAGTAGGCTTTAAGTCAATTAGGTATATGTTGATTACCCCCAAGATAAAAGTGCCACTACTGCACTAATGTTGTTTGCTGTGTTGGTCATTGATGCGGTTTTTAGGCTTTGAAGCTGCGGTCAGTTCCAGCTCCATTGCTCTAAATTCTGTGTCCAAAGTATGCCTGTCTTCAGCAATTGGGTTTTTCTTCAAGTTCTGGAAGGCAATCAAGGGCTGTGGCAATAGCCTGTGTAAATTTGTGAGTGTCTTGGACTACCATGGAGAACAATTCAAAGGAAGGTTTCTCCTGTCTGGCACTTTCTTGTTGGGTAGCCTTCAGCTCTACGCATGGACTCATGTAGAGTTATTGTATGTGTGATTTTTTTCAGTAGATTTTTGAATTAAAACAATTCCCTTCGGTTTTTTTTTATACTAGGTAGGTATTATTTATCTCTCCTCTCTCTCTTCCTGTCTTATCATAACTCCCCACCCTCCCCATTTCTCCCTTGATAATTCCTGTTTGCTATGGCCCCATACCTCTTGAGTGCCTTCTTCCCCTTTGTCCCACAGTTCCTTGTACAGCCCTCCTATTTAACTACAAATTTCTCCCTTAGTAACACCTGTCTTCTACTATTCTTCTCACTTAGTTTCCTTCTTTCCCCTTACTTCCCTGGTTCTCTTCTCTTTTCCTGGTTCTTGGAGTTACATCATGATATATACTAACATATAAGGATTCAGTGCTAGGATCCACAAATGAGGGAGAACAAATGTATTTTGTTTTCCTGAGTCTATGTTACTTCGCTTACTGTAAGTTTCCAGTTCCATCCATTTACCTGCAAGTTTCATTATTTCATCTTTCTTTGTCAATGAGTAGAACTCCATTGTGTAAATGTACCACATTCTCATCAACCATTCATCAGTTGAGGGACACTTAGGTTGCCTCCAACTCCTAGCTATTGTGAAAACAGCAGCAACAAACATGGTTGTACAAGTATCTCTGTAATAGGATGAGTCTTTTGGGTATATGCCAAGGAGTCATACAACTGGGTCATGTGGTAGTTTCATTTTATTTTTATAAGAGTTCTCCACACTGCTTTCCATAGGGGTTGCATCAGTCTGCAATCCCACCACCAGTGAATGAATGTTTCCCTTTCTCCACATCCTCACCAGAATTTGGTATCATTTATTTTCTTGATCTTAACCATTCTGACTAGGGTAAGATGAAATTCTAAAGTGTTTTAATTTGCATTTCCCTAATTACTAATGATGTTGAACACTTCTTAAGATGTTCCTTAACCATCTTTATTTCTTCTTTTCAGAACCCTGCTTGGACTTTTAGCCCATTTTTAAATTGGGTCATTTGTTTTGCTGCTTCTTTGTTTTGCTTTTTGTTATATATATTCTGTTAGATGTGTTCCTGGTGAAGACTTATACCACTCTGTGGGTTTTCTCTTCATTTTATTGATTGTTTCTTTTGCTGTACAGGAGATTTTTAGTTTAATGAGATCCCACTTATTGATTATTGATCATAATTCCTGAGCAACTGATGTCCGATTTAGAAAGTCCTTTCCTGCCCCTCTATCTTGTAGTTTGTTGTCAATGTTTTCTTCTAATAGTTTCAGAGTTTCAAGTTTCACATTGCAGTCTTTGATCCATTTGGAGTTGACTTTTGTACAAGGTGAAAGATAAGGATATAGTTTTATTCTTCTACAGGTGAAGATCCAGTTTTGCCAGCACCATTTGTTGAAGATACTGTCTTTCTTCCACTGTGTGTTCTTCACACCTTCATCAAATATCAGGTGGATGAAATTGGGTGTACTTATGTTTAGGTCTTCAATTGTCGTCCATTGAACTATATATATTTTTGTATCAGTACCATGCTCTTTATATGACTATAGCTCTATAATATAGTTTGAGATCTGGTATAGTAATTCCCCAGCACTGCTCTTTGTGCTTGGGGTTGCTTTGCCTATCCAGGGTCTTTGTGCTTCCCTATGAATTTTTGGAAGTTTTTTTTTTTTTTTTGCTAATTCTGTGAAGTATGTCAAGGAAAAGTTATTTAGCTTACAGTTCCAAAAGGGCAAGAGTGAGTCCATCATGGTGGGGTGGTATGGTGACAGAGGTGGCTGGAGGAGGAGCAGAAGCTAAGGTCTCACATGTTTAAGCAGGCACAGGAAGCAGGAAAGCAACCACAGATGGTCATTTTCAAAATATTAATTCTTCCAATTCATGAGCATGGGAGGTCACTCCATCTTCTGGTGTCTTCCTCCTCCTTCTTTAAAGGTCTAAAATTTTCATTGTAGAGGTCTTTGAATTTTTGGTCAGGTTTGTTTATTTATTTATTTATTTATTTTGAGGCTGTTGTGAATGGGCAGTTACCTGTAATCATTCTCTGCTTGCTTGTTATTGGTATATGGAAAAGCTATAAAATTTTTGTAGATTAATTTTGTAACCTGACACTTTACCAAAAGTGTTAATCAGTTCTAGGAGTTTTCTAGTGGAAGTTTTGGAATCCCTTATAGCATCATATCATTTGCAGAAAGGGATAATTTGACCTCTTCTTTTCCAATTAGTATGCCTTTAATTTCCTTTTCTTGTCTTATTGCTGTAGCAAGAATTTCAAGCACTGTATTGAAAAGGAGTGGAGATAGTGGACATCCTTGTCTGCTTCCTAGTTTTAATGGGAATGCTTCTAATTTTTCTCCATTTAGAATGACCTTGGCTTTGGGTTTGTTGTATATGGTTTCCTTTAGGACATTTATTATGAATGCATAATGAATTTTGTCAAAGACTTTTTCTGCATCGATTGAGATTACCATGTAATTTTTGTCTCTTTGTCCATTTATATGCTTTATGACATCTAATGACTTATGTATATTGAAATACTCCTGCATCTCTGGAATTAAACCGAGTTGATCATGGCAGATTATCTTTTTGATATTTGTCTGTATTTGGTTGGCAAGTATTTTGTTGAGGATTTTTTGCACCTATGTTCATTAATGATATGGATCTATAATTTTCTTTTTTGGCTGTGTCTACCTTGTTTGGTATTAAAATGATGCTGGCCTCATAGAAGGAATTTGGGAATTATCCCTCCATTTCTATCTTTTTGAATAATTTAAATAGTATAGGTTGTAAATCTTAAATATTTGGTACAATTCTGCTATAAGTATATCTGAGCCTGGGGTTTTTTTAGTCAGGAGGTTTTGTATTACTGTTTCAATTTCCTTATATGTTATGGGTCTGTTTAAATTATTGATCTCTTCTTGGTTTACATTTGGTGGTTCCCATGAATTTAGGTATCCATCCATTTCTCTTCGGTTTTCAAATTTAATAGAGGTTTGTAAACTTTAAAAAAAATTATTTTTTTTTATTTGATGTGTATGCGTGTATTGCCTGCATGTAGGTAAGTGCACTCATGTCATGCAATGCCCGCAGAGGTCAGAATAGGCTGTCGGATTCCCTGGGACTGGAGTTACAGACAGTTGTTAGCTGTCATGTGGGTGCTGGGATTCGAACCAGGGTCTTCTGCAAGAACAACCAGTGTTCTTAACTGCTGAGCTATCTCTCCAGCCCTGAGTATAGGTTTTTAATGTATTCCCTTATAATGTTCTGGAACTTTTTGGTGTCTGTTATGTTTCCCCTTTTATCTCTAATTTTGTTGATTTGGATTTGCTCTGTCTTTGTTTTGAATAACTGGGCTGAGGGTCTGTCTATCTTGTTTAGCTTTTCATTGTTTAGCTTAGATTCATTAATTCTTTCTATTGTTTTCTTTGTTTTTATTTTATTAGTTTCTGTTCTGATTTTTGTTTCTTCTTGTTAGCTGAGTTTGAGTTTCTTTTGTTCTTGCCTTTCCAGAATCTTGAGTTACAATGTTAAGTCATTTTGTGCTCTTTATTTGTACTCTTTCTGATTTTTTTTTTAGTGTAGGCACTTAGAGCTCTAAATTTCCCTCTTAAGACTGCTTCCAAAGTGTCCCAGGGGTTTTGTTGCACTGTATTATTGTTTTTGTTTAGTTCCAGGAATACTTTTATTTATTTCTTAATTTCTTCTTTGACCCATTCTTCATTCAGGAGTGTGTTGTTTATTCTCCATGAGTTTGTGTAGTTCTTAGGGCTTCTTTCAGTGTGTAGTGGTCTAATTGAATTCATGGAATTGTTTTTAATTTTTGGTATTTTCTAAGGTTTGTTTGCTGCCCACTATGTGGTCAATTTTGGAGAAAGTTCTAGAGTGTACGGAAAAGAAGGTGTATTCTTTGTTGCTTGTGTGGAATATTTGGTAGATGTCTATTAAGTCCATTTGATGTAAGGTGTCATTTAATTCAGCTGTCTCTCTGTTTATTCTTTGACTGGTTGACCTGTCTAATGGAGACAGTGGAGTACCTGTAGTCAGCTGGGATTAATCTGTGTTTTAACATTCTGTAGTACTGTTTTTGCAAATTTGGGTGCACCAGAGTTTTGTGCATACATGTTCATGATTGTAATATCTTCTTGGTCAATTGTTCCTTGATCAGAATGAAGTGACCCTCTTTATCTCTTCTGATTAGTTTTAGTTTGAAGTCTATTTTGTCAGAGAGTAGAATTGCAACCCCTGCTTCTTTCTTAGTACCATTTTCTTGGAATATTCTTTTCCAACCTTTCACCTAAAGGTGGTGCCTCTATTAAAGGTGAGATGGGTGTCTTGTGAATAACAAAAGGGTGAATTTTGTTTCTTAATCCATTCAACTAGCCTGTGTCTTTTGACTGGGGAGTTCAGCCACTGTTACATAAAGTTATTATTGAAAGCTTTGTATTGGTTGCCATCATTTTGATTTCTATTTGCATTATTGGTTTAATTTTGTGTTTCCACAATAATACTTTCATTTAGTTTCTTTATGTTGCTCATTGGATATAGTTGTTCCTCTTTCCATTCTTTGTATTGCTTCAAGTGTTCTTTGAAGGGCTGGTTTTGTGTTTCAGCCTATTTATGTCATGGAAGAGTTTTCTTTCCCCTTAAATTGTAATAGACTTTTTTGCTGGATAAAGTATTCTGAGTTGGCAACTATGGTCATTTAAAACTGGGAATACTTTGGTTCAGGATCTTCTGGCTTTCATAATTTGTATTGATTTAATACAATAATTCTGATTTAGTACTGTAATTTGCATGGGTTTTCCTTTATATGTGACTTACTGTTTTTTCTTTTGTAGCTTTCTGTATTCACTCTTTGTTCCGTACATTTAGTGCTTATACTATGATACGCCATAGGGAGTTTCTTTTCTGATCCTATCTATTTGGTGTTCCATGTGCTTCTTGTATTTGTATGGGAATGTCTTTCCTTAATTTTGGAAAATTCCCTTCTACAATCCTGTTTAAGGTCTGGTTAATACCATTAACCTAAAATTCTTCTCCTTCCTCCATGCCTATGATGCGTAGATTTGGCCTTTTCATGGTGTCCCACATCTCCTTCATATTCCATTGCTGTGTTTTTATAAATTTTTCATAATCTTTGCTAGAGCAGTCTAGTTCTTCAACTTTATCCTCCAGTTTTGATATTGTTTTCCATTTCATTCAATAGGCTTTCTCTTATTGTTTCAAATTGGCTTATTGAGTTTTTTACTTCCTTCTTTATTTCAGCCTGTTTTCTTCAAAATTTCTATCTCTTTTGTGAATTCAATCAGATATTTATCCCTATGTTGTTTTACTTCTTTGATTTGTTTGTGTGTTCCTTAAATTCTTTGAATTCTTTGGTCATGTTCATTATTGCTCTTATCCTGGGTTATCTCTAGATAGATAGAACTCTTCTATAGGACTGGTGGTGTTTGGTGGGAACATATTATTTTGGTTTTCCATATATTATTTTCTTGTCATTTTGGCACATGGATTTCTTTTGTTGTTTGTGATTCTGGTGTGAAACCCCAGCCTTCCTTTGTTGAGTTGAAGTCTGCTTCTGTTTGTATTATTAGTATGCCTTGGATATTTTCTTATTGGGTATGTAAAATTGTTTTGACCAGGCTTCAGGTTATCTCAGATTTTATATTGGAGGGAATAGAAGACTTTCAGTCCAGCTACTCAGGAGCTCCCACAAAGGCTCAAGTCAGACTCCAGTTAGGTGCTTTTAAGCTTCCTCCTAAGGTCTGGATCCCTCCTAGTGGGAGGTCATAGCACAATTTGAGAAGCTCTCCAAGGGGTGCCCTGATTTAGGCATGCTCAGGCATTTTGCAAAGGTCTGGGCCCCAAATAAAGGGCAGAGAAATCTAGCCCTGATGAAGTGGGAGGGACCGCATATAGTCCCAATGTAGGGGTTTATAGATTTTGCGATTTGAGGAAGCTCACCACCACCCTGAGGCTGGATCCAGGCACTCTCAGGGAGCCTGCTAAGGTCTCAAGCCTACTACTTTTATCTGAGACACATATGCATAAAGCTGCTGTGAATGACTGGGTTCTATGAAGTGTGGAAACGAATTCTCAAATTAAGATATATTTCCCCAAGTGAGATCTATCTATCTATCTATCTATCTATCTATCTATCTATCTATCTATCTATCTATCTATCTATATAGTTGAGTAAATACATTTAATTTTCTTAGGAACTGCCAAAGTATCTTGCAAGGTATCTATACAGTTTTGCAGTTGAGCTCATAATAATGAGAGTGTTTTGTTCAGCCCGTCTAGTAGATGTGCAGTGGTGTCTCACTGTTTTTTTACTTTGCAATTCTATAATAGTAAAGCCTGTAGCGTAGCTTTTCAAATGCTTATTTACTAGGTTTCAATTACTTTGTCTTAAAACAATTTTATTCATCTAGTCTTTAAAAATTTCATACATGTATACAATGTATTTTGATCATATCCATTCTTCCACAGCCCCCTCTGACTTCTCACGGACTCCCTATCCTCCTTTTTTCTTAATGACTCACAGAGACCAGTTAGTACTGCCCAAATGTGCATAGGGTCATCCAGTGGAGCATAGACACCCTATGAGATGACTACAAGCCAGAAGAAAACTGACTCTCCTCCTTCTATGTTTCCACATTATTTAATGATCTGTTCACATCATTTGCCTACTTAGTAAGTGGGTAGTTTATTTTCTTACTGTTGAGTTTTAGGAGCTCTTTCAGTATTTTGGCATACAGTTGTTCTCAGATGCATATGTTGTAAATGCTTTCTCTAGAGTGAGAGTTATTTTTATATTCTCTTTGTAGTGTCTTTTGTAGAATATGAATTCTTCATTCTAAATAAAATACAACTTATCAAAATTTTATTTCAAGGAAGATGCATTAGTATTGAAGAGTGTTTTACAAAACTTATTAAAAACTTGAATTTTACATTTATGTATATGGTCTGTTATGGGTTACTTTTGAAATAAGTGCAATCAATGTGTTTGTCTTTATTTTGTATATGACATCCAACTGTTCCAGCCCCATTGCTGAAAGCGTCTCTTTATTGAGCTGCTTTCTTCTTTTTCCAAAGATCATTTAGCTATTCCAGTAGGGTACATTTCTTTTCCATTAATCCATGATTCTGTCCTTTCACCAATCCCAACGTTCTCTCTCTTTACACTAAATCTTGAAATCAGGTCATGATTCTTTTTTGCCTTTAAATATTTTTCATTTCTTCTTATAAGCCCATAAGTTCATTAGAGGCAGACTTTTTTTTGCAGGTTATGAGGTAACTAATTGTATTACAATCAGAGGGACTCTTGTTTTTAATGCAATATGTCATGCTGACTTTTTATTATTTTAAGATTTATTTTGAAGAAATTTTTATACAAATGTATATCATATATTAACTATTTTCATTATTCCTTGCACTAAAATCCTTTTTACAATTATTATGAACCAGAATTTTTCTCTCCAAATAGTGTGCACATGCATGTTTGTGCATCTTGTTTCTGTGTGAGATCAGAGCCCTACCATGCAGTCAGGTAGGCCTCAAACTCACAACTATCCTCCTTCATCAGTCTTCTAAGTACTAGGAATATAGGTGTGAGTTGCCACACCCAGTTAATGAGCCAGAATTCTACATTGTCTTTAGCAATGTTGTGAAGCTACAGATTGCTACCGTCCTTCTTTTGTAGATGGCGAAAACAGGCTGAATGATATGGACAGACTGGACTCTGAGCACAGGTGTGTCAGGCTCCATACTCACTTCTTGTAAGAATCACCACCATATGATCTCTCGTAAATCCTCACCCTCGCTACCTGTGTACTATTTACATAGCTGATAATAAGTACTTAGTTGTTTTCATTGTAGAAGGCATATAACTTTGTTTTACCAGTGAGGGAATTAGTTTCTTAAGAGGGTAACATATTATGTGTTATGGTCAACAATTGCATCTAGTACAATGTTATGGAGAAATTAATTGTTCAATAGATCCTGCTTAAGTAGCTAACATTTTATTTTTTCATATTTTAATAATACTGGTAAGGTACTTTTTACTGAGAAAAACATTTATTTGGGATGATATGATATTTATTTTGAATTAAAATGCATGTTTGTGGCTAGGGTTTTTGCTCTCTGGTAGAATGATTGCCTAGCATGTGTTGGTGCTAGGTTTAATGCCTAGTACAACAAAGGAACAGCCAAACACATAAAGCATATACGCAATAATTAATGAAAACTAAAGGAAGGTCTACACTACTAAGGGACATGAGATAAAAGGAAGAGTAGTGTTTGGGCTTTTAACGTTTGTGTGTATGTGTGTATATATGTATGTGTGTTGTGCACATTCTTGTGTGTGAGTTTAGACACGTGCCATGGGACACATAAGGATGTCAGAGTTTATCCTCTCTGTTGATTCTTACCTTTTACTTCAAGATGGATTTTTCTCCTGATCACAGCTGTGTTTATCAGTCTACCTGGGCTACAGCTTCTAGGGATTCTGCCTCTGCATCCCATTTTGCTGTAGGAATTCTGGTATCACAAACATGTTGCAGCAACTGGTTTTATATAGGTTCTGAGGATCTAAACTGAGGATCTCATACTTGGGTGGCAAATGCTTTACCCACTAAGCTGTATCTTCAGCCACACTGTCATTTTTGTTTCTTAGCAATACAACACACTTGTGTGGCTACCTCTGAGTTTCATCAAATTTTAGGCATATGCATTTCTACAACACACACTGGATGATAATGTAATAACCAAGCATCAGAAATTATCCTGTGGCCAGGACCACAGTCAATGTTAACAAAAATATGTTGCTAGCATTACGGTAACAGACTCACATCTCAAATCAAGAAAAAAGAAAGATCATGTTTTTCTTGCCACAATTTGTTCCTCTGTATAATTTCATCATTATGAATACTTGTTTAAAACTCATTTACAGAGCAGATTGCCAACGACTGTCTACAACTCTTGTGGGCTTAGGTGCATGGAGTTCACATCTGGGTATTAGACCTTTAAGTGCCCTTTTCTTGCCAACCACACTTAATTCTTGAAGGTACCAGAATCAAAATGATGATAGATGGTGAATGTTGTTACTTGCTTATCTTTTCTACCACCTTCTATTTTAGTTCCAAAGAATATACTTTTCCTAATACATTCTTATACCTTTGGAATCAGTTCCAGTCAGGGTAGTTAACGAGTGGTCTGGTTCTTTTGTGGCGGTACTCCAAGTTGGCTTTCAATTACTATTTCAAATAAAATGACTTTACTACTCACTAATTCCTCTGTGTAGTAAAAGTCTCAGAGTAGTCTGGATGCCTCCTTTTATGATAATAAATTCCACTATGGGGAAATTGCGATGAGAGTTGGTGGTTACTCACATCGTGCAAAAACACTTGACGGGTCTGTGATTCAGAAAGGTCTGTACATATATGCGCATCCACAGCCATGATGACCAGCCTGGTGGTTAGAGGTACTGGCAGGAATAGGTGGCCGTCTGGAGACAGTACAGCAGGGATCTGGGAAACTGAACCTACTGGTTGGGGGGCTCCAGTGTTCTCAACCACTTGCAATCACTCTGATGCAATTGTGCTGCCAAAATAAAATTAAGGACATTGGAACGTATTTCACAGGATGATAGATAAATGTAGGAAAGAGAGCACACTTAAAAATATTGGAAAAGAACAAAGAAATTGGAGATTAATGTGGGAGGATAAAATTTCTCAACTATTATTGGCACTATAAACCTTGCATAACAAAATTTTCCAGCCTTGTTCAGTCTTGACACTACCACACAAAATAGAGAGCCGAACTCTTACCATCTTTGTCACTCAACAGCAATACTGAGACAAATATTAAATTTTAGTTCTTGCCCAACATGTTAGCTTTGGATCACAGACTTCCAACAGGGCATAGTCTCATCAAATCTTAGTGATAATAAAGCTCACTAGTTAATTGGTCTTTGATACTATAAGACTTAATGCATTGTGAAATGATGTTCTTATTTAGGTATAGGTGACAGGGCATGAAGTCAGAAAGAAAGGGAAGACACAGGGACATTTGCTTACAGATACAGTCAGAGACATATGAATTGCCATATAAGTGTTCTGTGGTACAAATTGCATGATCAGTACTCAAACTCCCTTTACGAAAGTGGACAGTGAGTATATCCTGTGTCTCAACCAGATGAGGGCAACCTCCTTTGAGGAAAGATCTCTTCTGTATTAAAAAGAAAAGCATATTTTATAATCTAAAGAAGACTGCCATAAAGCCCAAACTGGAACTAAAATTATGAAATATGGCATAACTAATGATTAGATAAAAAACAGTAATAACTGTCCCCTTAGTGAGATATGAACTTTATCCCAAAAGTTCTATCCCCAAAGGCAATTGCCTGTAGACTTTCATTCCTTGGCAAGACTTGGTAAGAAATTAAAAAATTTAAAAGGAATCAGATTTCAACTGCTATAATTGAAAATGTCCAAGAATTGTTTTTCTATTGCTAGACTGAAAATAAACCAGGGCTGGTCTTCCAGTAAAAGAAAAAGATACCCAGGCTGTCACCTTTGGGCAAGGTCACAGTTGAACTGAGAGTACAGGGGCTTCAAGGTAGCTATGAAGCTGAAAGCTAACCTGGAACAAATATATTCATTTAGGTTCTCCTTTCTGGCCCTTAGCTAAAGAAGTTAAAAGGTAAACTGATCACAATACATGGTCAGTTATTATGTATTCATATCTTAGACATATTCTGAGTTCCAGGCCACATAGAGGATCTGTTAGCGACTAGAAGATAAACCAAATTATACTGAGGTAAATATTTCCTCCTTGCTTAGCTCAAAAAGATGGAGTGCTGTCATTGAGCCCAAAGTCCATGCCACTCTGAGAGCAGGGAAATTTGTACCCCAAGTTTTTAAAGATTATTTGTTAATTTTAATTAATACATAAAAGTTGCTGCCATTTCAACGAGAAATCATTCAATCAGAAGTCTTTATGTGAGAGTACATCTAATTTTTCTCCATATATGTAAAAACTATAATATTTTACATTTTACCCCCAAATTTCTAGAGTAAATACAATCATGTGGTATTTACCTCACCTAGTCAAATTTAAATATTCTATTATTTTTATTTTATGTGAATGAATGTAATGCTTGTATGTGTGTAAGTGTCATGCAATGTCTGCATAGGTCAGAAGAAGGTGTCAGATCCCCCGGAACAGTTGTTAGCCACCATGTGGGTGCTGGGAATCAAACCCGGATCCTCAATAAGAGCAGTCAATGCTCTTAACCACTGAGCAAACTCTCTAGCCCCTCACCTGGTCAAATTTAAAGTTACTCATTAAAATAGAGTCTAGAGATGCCACACAGAGTTTTGCCTGAGGGCATAGGTTGGGCTGACCTATTCCTGTAATCCATTCCAAATTGGTGATATTCTTATAAAAAGATTGGTATAAAATTTCAAAATTCAATGAAACAGCTAAATTCAAAGTTACTTACTTGCAGTTTGGTTTTCCATATTTTTCTATAGATATTAGTAGGTAACTGAATATTTTATATAAAAATCTTTTTTAACTTTAAATGTAGCTACTTATTCATTGACTAACTACTGTAGGAGTTGCCTTCTTTAGGATTCTCATATCTACTATGAAGCACAATTCTTTAAAAGCCAAAAGCTATGTGTTTGGAAGCTGCATAATTAAAAATCACTTTCTATGCAGAAAATAAAAACAAGCACTAAATTAAATACCCCAAAACATAATGTGTCAGAGACTATGCTCTTAAAGTGACTTCGTTAATGACTTCTGTTGGAAGCACACTACAGAATACAAAATGTTTTTAACATGATATCACACAGGAGTGTCTCAGTAAAGCTAAAATTAGTTTAGAAAATATATTCTAACACAAATCTAAAATAAGTTCACAATTTCATAGATTATTCTTCCACTTTGTTTTTCATTTCTAATAAAAATATATTTAGACTACTTAAACTTTGAGTATGTTTGCCTGGTAGTTTTAAACCTTACATTGTTACTGTCAATAGAGTATGAGTTATGAAAATATTTTCATCATTACTGACTAATTTAAAGAAATGAAAGTAAATTTTATTATATAAATGTACACAAACTTCTGAGTTATGTATTAATTTATCTTAAGACACTATCACTAACCCACTATCAGGATGACAGGCATACTGTTAAAAAGCAATACCCTGTCTGATATTGTACTGATTGTTAATTACATAAACTCCAAGGCTTCCCAAATGACTTTGAATTTGATTGTTTTGTAGGTACATTTAGCTAGGTAAGAGGATAAGACACTTTCAATTAGTTTGTTGACTGATTGGTATCTATTAATCACACAGACATATGGAGTACAGGCCTCAGCTTGTTTTCTTGCTTCAGGCCCTGTAAATAGTGGGGGTAGCTATCTATGTTTTGATAGACCAGATGGAATTTGAATTTTATCTTGGCAAGATGTATTTGCAAAGGGTTGTTCATCTGTGACTATTTCAGTGTGAGAACCCTGAGGAGACCATATATTCAGTTGACTTGGATTAAAATGATATCTAAAAACTAGTTCATAGAATTTTCTTAACTTGCACGATAAATTATTTTTTTACCTTGTTTTAAGTGCTTTTTTAATATAAGAAATTATAATAGGGACTGGAGAGATGGCTCAGCTGTTAAGAGTTCTGGCTGTTCTTGCATAAGACCTGAGTTTGAATCTCAGCACCCACAAGGCAACTAACAACCATCCATACTCCAGTTTCAAGGAATCTGACACCTTCTTCCATTCTCTGTGGGCATTGCCTGATATGGGTGCCACACATGTAGGCATAACACTCACACAAAATTTTAAAAAATCAAAAAATTATGTCAGTGATGAGCCTAGATGCTGACTTGTGAGTTATCTACAATCTGCTCCCAGTATAGTAGACCTCATGTAGAAATATCACAATTTACTTGCTTATTCATTATTTTTCTGGTTATGTATTATTAATTCCCTTTAGGAGAGAATTCAGTGCAGTATGCTATTTCCATTAGGAGAGTGAAAACTGAAGCTTTCCACAGAGGACATCTGTGATGAATCTATCTGATCATCATTTCTATCCCCGTGCCATTGTTGAGCCCCTTGACTTAGTCTTTGTGATTTAAGGTGAGAGCCTGGACTTCTGCAGTCTCTCAATACTGCAGAGTCTGGGTAGCTTGGATGTGATTTAGTGAATTCTTCTGATATATTGACTCAACTGAAAGCCTATTTCTATTTGATTTTATTACATAATTTACCTTGAAATTTTCTATAGTTTTTCTTTTCTTTTTTCTTATATGCCCTGTACCTCTCCACTTTTGACTTGTTTCAATCTTTAGTTTCAAATAAATCATAGCTTAGAAACTTTATTTACCGTTCATTCTTCCAAATTAATTGGAGAATGACTGGAACACTCTTCAACAAGTTTTCTGGATGCTGTAGATACTGCATTTACCTCTCTGAGTCTTTTATGTGATCTAGAAAATAAACATCAGACTGAATGGGTCTCTTGGTCAGTTGTAATGCCATTGTTCTCTGATTCATTACTGTTCTTTTATATACTCAAATTTGGTGCCCACTTAATAATCTAAAGAATAATAGGTACATATATGTGCCAATATATAAATTGATACGAGAACAAAATAAGAAAATAAACTTTTTCCTTTAACTGTTCCTTTTTTATTTCAAAAAATACTGTAGTTTTACATTTTTTTATTCTTCGAAAATTTCATATGTGCATACAATATATCTTGATCATCCGCCCCTCACTCTTACCCTTCAACTCCCTGAAGGACTCCCTATAACATCTTATCCCTATTTCATATCCTCTTTTAAAATTATTTTTCAGTTATATTTTAATGCACTCTATCCAGTTAGAGCTGCCCTTACAAACATGGGTATCGCATTAGCCACTGTGTCATGGGGGAACCAACCAGTGGCCAGATCCTCAAAAGGAGAAGGAATGACTCTTCTCCTGTGCGATCAACTACCAGTAGCCCCTCAGCTGGGATGGGGCCTCTGGAACCCTTCTTTCCTCCATGATGAAATATCTTACTGGCTTATCTTGTGCAGGTCTTGTGCAGGTAACCACAGCTGCTGAGAGTCAGCATTTCACAGCTTTCCTTGAAATCGTACAGTTTTTTCATCTCTTTTTGTGAAAGTCCCTGAGCCTTGGGTAGGGAGGTGATATAAACATTGCATCTACAGCCCGAGCACTCACAGTTGATTATTCTCAGCACTTGGATCTGTAATGAGTTTGCATTAACCACTGCTCACCGCAGTAAGAAGCCCCTCTGACCAAGGTTGGAAGTAGGAGTTCAGTTAACAATGCACACGGAAGAATGAAGTACCAAGTAGTTAGTTTTCGTAAGCCTTGTGTTTATAAACAACTTGATTAAAATGTACTATATTTTAGGTTGGTGTGGTGGCCCATGTCTTTAATCCCAGCACTTGGGAGGCAGAGGCAGGCAAATATCTATGAGATGGTCAGGGCCAGCCAGGGTTTATAGTGAGATCCTGTCTCAAAACAACAATAACAACAATAAAAGCATACATTTCAGTGAACTCAAATGCGAAGATTTAGAATGAGGAGATAAGAAGTTCTTGCTTTACTACTTGTCAATTCAAGCTCCAGTTTTCATAAGAGTCTGTGCAAGTATTCACTTTGTTACACTGTGGACTTTCAGCAGAGGTAAAGAGACTGCAGTAATAATCCCAGGATAGATGATAGGGATTATCTATGTCAAATAGTGATTCATCACAAATGATGAGGGCTGTTTGTGCTGGCTAATAATATTAGTTGCATATTTCCAAAGGCCTGGATATTACCTTTCTGTATAATGTACATGATATCTAAAATTGATGTTTGTGCCTTTTTTGTTCATGTACTAGTTTAACTTTTATTTTCTGATAATACAAGAAAACATTGACATAGTAAATCCTCCTTCTTTGAGTCTGTTAGTAAAGGATAGATTCAATTAAGGTTTATCCAAATAAACAGTAAGTTCTCACAAGAAATTTAAAATTTGTTTACTATATGAGGTAGCTTTTCAAATTTAGAGGTTATGTGGAAAGGAAATAAAACTAGCCTACCAATGAGATATCTACATAGACATGTTTACTGTGGCTCTATTCATAAGATCCATGATACGAAATCAGCCTAGATGTTTGTCAACAGATGAGTCGATATAGATGACATGGCATATGCGCACCAAGGAGTATTATTCAGACGTAGTGTAGAATGAAATCCTCTCATTTGCAGCATGCTTGGAACTGGAAGACATTTTGATAGATGAAATGAACCAGATCCAAACACAACTACTGCTTTATATCTCGCAATATGGAAACAAAAAACCCCTCAATTTAAAACTTGAATAATAATTTCTAGAAGTTGAGAAAAGCATCTGTCGAGAAAGCTAGATATAAAAGAGAGAGTGGATTTGATCAGCGCACTGTTTGCATATAGAAATACACTGACCCCCATACATAAAATGCCCACTAGTCAAAAATAAAATACATTGTAAAATTCTGTTCAGTTTCTTAATTTTCTGTGAAATTGATCCACTGCTGTCTCCTAGCTACATATCAGAAATTACATTGATGAATTAAGCTGCACAATAGATTAAATACATAATGGGTTCAGTAAGATGGTGAGATGTTTCTCGGGGACCAATGTCTTATTTACAGTCCAAACCCGGTTGGACAAGAAGTACCCATCCGTGTTTTTCTTTGTCCACCATTGATCTGAGAGCCTGAGGAAACTGAAACTCATGACAAAAATAGATAAGGACATTTGTTAGAGAGCTTCTGTTATCAGAACATGGCTAGGGAGGTAGTGAAATGACTCCAAATAGATACTTAGCAGTGGGTCTTATCAAAATAGATATCATGTACATCAGCAAAGAACAGATGTTATGTGTCCTACATGGACTAAATCAAGTGAAATATTTTATTTATGTAAACTGACGTTTTATACATAAACCTCAAGTTAATCTATATTGTATATGATGGTAGCTTTTCAGCCCTTGCCTTGTTCTGGGTGACTCCATTTTGCAGGTGCATTTAACTCAATTTTTTGAGTGTAAACACAGAGACAGTATTATACACCTCATTGCTTACACACAACACGTCACCAGTCCAGCATCATCTTGAAGCGCAGACTGATAATTTATTCCTAAATGTAAAATGGTAGTACCCTATAAGCTTATCAAAGCAAATTTTGATCATATGAGCACATGGACATATTAAAACCATATCAAGAAAAACTAGGTCTGAGAACTAATGTAATGTCCCAGACCAAGGAGGAGTGCAGTACCCTCATCTAGGTTCCATAGACAAGACCCCTAACATTGTGATGGCAGTGGCCCCACTGACCTTTCATCACCACTTAGTGTGTGAGTAAGAGACTGACAGGTAAAGAAATTTCAACTGTCCCCGAGGTTCCAGCTCAGCCTGTTCCCCACTACCCGATGGGCTACTAAAACTGATATCCATTCTGTTGTCCATCTGTTCTTCCATTTGGACCTGGCCCTGCATCGTGAATCCAGGGCCTCTGTGATCCTGTCCCTCACTTCGGCAGCTTAACTCAAACCTGAGACATGGTTGAACTTGTGATCTATTAGCTTAGCTCTGTGGCAGTTTCTCCAGAAGTTCTTCCATGGGGTTTTTCAGATGAACTGTGTTCCTATCTCTGTCAGTAAAGAGTAGCTTTGCTCTGTGGCATCTTCTCCAGCAGTTTCCCAATAGGCTAACTGGTGCCCCCATCTCTATCAGCCTTCTTCTTCTACCTCCAGTAAGGCCTCTTTGAACTGTTTGAACACTGTTGTGACCTCTTTAACTCTTTTAAAGCCATTCTTGTAACCTACATATATCAAGATATAATTATTGTGTGATGTGTAATGTGTGGTCTAAAAATGAATATTTGTAAATTAAGATTGGAATAAAAGAAACTGTGTTTTCCAAGAAATAGTTATCAAGAGAAAATGGGACTAACGGAAAATCAAAATCTATGAAGCTGACATGAAGCTTGTGAATTTATTGTATGTCAATAAATTCTGATGTGGAAATACATAAATGTACCCGTCTATGTTTCTGACGGTGTGCTCAAGACAACTGTGACAGTTCAGGGAATTATATATTTTATTTTCTTCCCTATATTTTATGACATTTCTAGCTTGACAAGTTATTTTTGGTGACTGAGGTATAGAATTCAAAACATCAATGGAAACTGCTGTGAGATTTTTCTCTTTATATCTTATTTTCCTAAAATTATTTTAAGGAAATATGTAAGAAACATTCAGGGACAAGACCTAGTCATGAGTGAGCATGAGTCAGCAATTCAGTGAGCCTGGGAACTGGATATAAGTTGGAATGTAATAACTTTCTAGCACTTTAATGTGACTCAGGCTTTTGAACCTTTGAAAATTTTAATATCTGTGGTTATCTGTTTGAACACAATTTTGTAATACAAAGTAATTCAGAGAACGATCTTTCAGACAGGATAAAGCTTTACCAGTATCTCACATTAAGAGAAACATATTACTTGAGCAACTCAACCATGATGAAACAAGAACCATTTATTATGTGAAAGCCCAGGATACCCACAACTAGTGAAAACTTGGTTGCCTAAGAAGAAACTCAAAATAAACCATTTCAGGGAAGAACTTTGACAAACTTAGTGCCATAAAATGTGTGAAAATTTCAATTCTGCATTATAACAACATAACAAAATTCATTTGTGGGTATAACAACATTTTATTTAATCAGTGTCTTGAGATTCATGGAAAAGGAGGGCTGTGATGATGGTGGGGAAGACCGTGGGGTCAGGTGCCATGAATTCCTGTTACAGAGACACTAACAAGCAGGAAAATAATTAGTTACTCATTGTCAACTATATGAGCTAATGAATAGTGAAAACAGGGACTCTCAACAATAGTGATATTCCTAGAGATTAAGAAGCAGAATTACACCTCACAGACCAATCAGGATGGACCACACAGTGCTTCAGCTGGGTACCAGCTGCAGGTCACCAGAAGAACTTTACTGATATTTGTTGGAATCTAGGTTTTGTGTACTTTGTGTAGCAAATTAATTAGTCAAGTGAAAATTCAATTTTAACTAAGTTTACTAACTTTCCCTTACATGTATAAAAATTTTATCCATCTTTAGATTTTGGAATATGATCACTCAGAAGCAGTTTGCAAAACAATACTGTTACAATAGTCAATTTTGAACAAGACTGAATGGTAATGAGCCAAGCAGCTGCTAGTCTTCAGAGCCTGTTGTAAGTATGGTGGCTGTGTATTTAAAAAGTGAGAAACTGGATTGGTTCATGAGACACACATAATGAAGGAGCCTCAGCTCCTATATATGTCTTTGAGTAGTGTTCTGTGACTTGTTTTAAATGTTTGCTTAGAGAGGTAGGATCAGCATAGCCAGTTTGTTATTTGTGGTACTGGTACTGTAACTCTTAACAGAAATTTAGAATCAGTTATCTAGCTGCTAATATCTTACCAGATTTCTAAATCATACTGTTGGCTGTAAATCAGTGTTCCATGCTCTTGTATGTTGTGTTCCCAAGCCTCTTCCGATCCTCTGGCACTGTAGGCCAACGCCATGTGGACAAACATTAGCGTGTCACATAAAGCATCCAGCTGAACAAGGAATTATGAAGAAAACACTAAAAGTGAATTTTAGAAATGGTCAGGAGTTCTTTAATTTTAAAGTGTTATTCTCAATTTTGTTCATACTATTAGAGGATGTGAAAGGATTTACTTTTCATGAATTGCTATATTCTTACAAAATTACTTACTATCTATCCCTGGTTTTTCATGCTTACCAAAATGCCTAAAGTATGTTGTATTTAAAGTAGATAAAATTTAGTTTTGCAAGATTTAAAGCATTCTGGAGATTGGTACAACAATGTAGATGTCCTCAATGCTATTCAGTGGTACACATAAACTGATTAAGACAGGGAAGTTGGTGATAGTGGATTTTCTTGGGCATTCCACTGAGGGATTTAGCAAATAAAATATATTTATTATGTAGCTTCTTGATCAGCTAATGCCGTCCTTGGTCTTTCTTTCCCTCCCTGTCTCCTTCCCTTGCTTCTTTCCTTACCTTCCTTCCTTTCTTCCTTCATGGTTTTATGAAAAAAGGTATTACTATATCCCAGGTTATCCTTGAACTTTATTACTCTCGCCTCTACTTCCTGAGGGCTGAAATTTCAGCCTGGTCACCATACCAGGTACCAGGCTTTAGCCAACTCATTAAACACTGAAAGTTAGATACAAGAGACCAGGAACTTTATCTGATTTCTTCAGTTCTGTATCCCTAGTGCCAAAACTGTCTGGTATAGCATAGACACTCAATTAATATGAAGCCACATTCCTTGCTATCTACAAGATGTGATCTGACGAATGTTGAAAAAAACCTATTACCATGTGTAACTCTAATTCTAATAATTCTGGAAGAGTTCTATTACATTCTGTTTTCAAGTATGAAAACTTGTCAGATGTGTTGTATTGGGTATTTTGGATTCCAGCAGGATAGCAAAAGTCTGGAATACACCTTTAGTTTTCTTTATGGCAGTAATTTTCATAATTTTAAATAACTCACTGAAACCTGGAACCCTTAAAAGGAAATTTGCATCTTGCTATGCTTCCTAAATACTTCTGAATAATAGAACAGTATATGTGTGTGCTTATGGGGTGGGGGGAGTGGGGAGGAAGAGAGAGAGAGAGAGAGAGAGAGAGAGAGAGAGAGAGAGAGAAACTTACAAATTATTTCCTTACAAGAATGCCCCCAGTTCCAGTGTTCATAGAGATTGGAAACTGTTTCTTCTTTTGGTCTGAAAGAGGCTGCTATTCAGTGACAACATCTCTCAGTGGAATCCTATTAAATATCTATTTGGTTGACTAATGTTGCCCAGACATCGTCTGCTTGAATCATTTACTCAAAAGCAGGTTTAAAATTTACAGACTCTCAAAGTAATTCATCAATCATTTTTTGTATTAACTTAGCCTTCTGACATAGACATGCTTGGAAAACAGCACTGTCAAGACCAGTCACTTCCAAATCTTCTAGAAGGCTCTTCCTGTTATTTTCATCACAATTCTTCAACATTAATCTTCAAAGAAAAACACAGTTGCTTTCTTTCTAATCTTACGCAATTTGCTTAAGCTTTTGTAGCTCAGACTACTATTTTTTTGTGTGTGTTCAAAAAAGAATTGTCCATTGGCATCGTGTATTCAATTATATTTAAAATATACCTCAAAAATATTCAAACATATCTAAGTCCTCTAAGTTATATACACCAAACATTTTTCTTAAACTGCTTTAGTGAAAAGTAGCTGAATCTTCTATCTAGGTTTGCCAAATTGAATCTATTTTCTCCCAATGGAGCACAGCTACTTTTGTTCTGGCTAAATAGAGCAAAGTTAGCAATCATAATTCTGTGGAGAATTCTCAGTAAACAAATTGTTGATTCAAAGGACAAGGTGCATTAATAATAAATACATATGTTGTTCAACTCTTCCAAAGAATTCAGTCTTCTACAGTTTCACATGGGTGTTTGTGGATATTTACTTTATTATTTTTATTTATTTTATTTTATGTATGCCTGCATGTAGGTAAGTGCACCCATGTCGTGAAATGCCCGTGGAGGACAGAAGAGTCTGTTGGATACCCCGGAACTCGAGTTACAGACAGTTGTTAGCTGCCATGTGGGTGCTGGGATTCAAACATGGGTCTTCTGCAAGAACAGCCAGTGTTCTTAACCACTGAGCCATCTCTCCAGCCCAGCTTGTGGATATTTATACCCTAGATGAATGTGTATACTGTTAAAGGATTCTGTTAAACTGCTCCTCCACATTTTTTTTACTCTCTAAAGTGATTATTTTGATGACATTTCAAATGTTTTTAGGCCTGTGTGACTTCTTGTTATAAAATATCCTTCTTGTCTTTTATTCTTTTCATGTTTTGTTATTGGTTTATAAAAACTCACTATACTTTGAGAATATTAATATTAATCTATTGACATCTAACGTACTATGGAATCAAGTTAGTTCTTACAGGAATCCTCCCAATCATGTGCACTCATATACTCATGGATATGTACTAATGGGAGAACATGGTGAAGTTGTAGCTAAGCTGGGAATTCAACATAAGCGGTGTATGTCTCTGCGCCTGTCTGTGTGCAGCACTGTTAACTTGATTTCTTATCAGATTTTCATAGATAAACTACTGGGAAATTGTTACACATGGGAACATCATTTGCTATGACTTTCACAGAAGAAAATGCTTTAAAAAATATTAAGCCTATTGTCTTTCCTTCTCTTTAATTTGGACAGTGGGGAGTAAATAAGTAAATGGAAAGGGAAAAAGAATTCAACCAGTGTTGGGAGATTTGGCAAAGAAGGCCAAGGATGTAGACTCCACTGGGTCCCTACATTTTCACCCCTGCTCCGATTCCTGTTATTTCTTTTCTTCTTCAGACTCAAGAAGGAAAATGCCATCCTCAGAAGCTCTGTAACATTCTTGATATGGTTTCCCATAAACCCCCCCTTGATAATTAGCTAATGTGAAGCATTCACATGAGTTTATCTGGGAATTGGCTAGCACATTGTTTTCCCTGTTGTTGCTGCTGCTGAAATAGTTTGAGTCTGAAGTCAGCTTGGCTGTGGTCACATTTCTTTGGCTAGAGGTTATTGTGAAAGCCTGTCACCACAGAAACAGATGAACGTTCTTCAGCTCATACTGGAAAACAATAGGCCGGTGGCAGCAGATCCTGCTTCATGGGCGGTTTTGAGCCCTGCCTGGCTCCTGAGCTCGGTCCCTAGGCACAAAGGTCCTTCACTTCTCTTTCCCCATCCTCGTGCTGCTGGCTGGATCCTTGTGCACTGACCAGTCTTGGAAACGTTCATTTTTTATCAATTATTTTTTTATATTGCTGATAGATTCATTGAGAAAAGAAAATGGACTCATTCTATCTAAAATTAGAAAATTATTGCATGGTAAGAATTCAGATTCCTTAGATCTGATTCTTGAATCATAATAGTTTGTCTTAATATTCTAAGCTTACAAATGAAATTTTAAGAAACTTACAAAATACAAAATAAGGGGGAAAAAGGAAAAAGGGAAAGTTGTAGCAAAATCACATACTAGATCAGCACTCCAATGTTAATTCTACAGATATTGCACTGAATCTGCCTTTTTAAATATAAATTTGTGTTCTTAATGTTTTTAAAGCTTTAGTTTCATTGGAAGTAAGCAAAAAGAAGCTTCTATAGTGGTGCTTCTGTATGGCTGTTTCTAAAGGCATTGGTTTTAGTTATCCCTCCCTGTAGCCCCTCCTCTTCTCTGCACTCCCATTCCCCACCTCAATTAACCCTTCCTACTCAAAGGAGATTAAAAGGAGTTTTGTCATAGTAGCATGTGTGGGGGGAATCCTACTAGATACCTTAGGCTGGCAAAGAAAATGCTTATTGCCAGGGACAGACTCCCTCTTTTGAAGCTGTTGATCAAGGTCCATAGGCCCTCAAAAAAATACTGGCCATTGCTCCTGCTCTTCATTATGCACCAGAACTTGACATTAAGGCACTATTGCTAAAAATACTACATACATGATCTATTAAAAAAAAAAAAACAAGGGGAAATCAAGTTGGTACTGACTTCAAAGTTTCATCTTTGTATGCTACCAAAAGAAAAAATTAACCATTAATCCTACCCAGCTGTGAATCTGCATGTTTCAACAACATGTGGCCTGGCAAGATATGGTCTCTGGTGCAATAGTGGCACAAGTATTATGGGAATAGCCAGTCACTTTCCAATTGGATTTAAGATCCTCTTCATAGATGGAGCTCATATTTGACATTGATATCAGGCTTAGAAACATGGCTTGAAGGTCACAGGTCACAGAGGAGGGTCTAATACTATTATTCTTCTAAATAGATATAGAAGTTAGGAGTTTTAAACACTATATGACTTCTAATGACTTATTGTTATGCTATAGATTAATACATCTCTCACCTCTCATCAGGGAAGCTTCTTTATGCAGTAGATGGTGATTGACACACACATGATGACTGGTCAACATGCAGAGAATAAGATCCCCGAATAGGACATCTGTATCAAACGTCTACCTCCAAAGGCTTATTGTGGAAGAGGTGGCAGAAAGATTGTAACAGCCAAGAGTTGGATGACCAAAAGAAAACAAGAGTCTTCCAGACAGCTAATCACTCATAATGAATTTACAGCAATGACGACAGCCTGCACAAGTCCCTTGTAAACTCAAGCCAGACAAAATCCCAGCACAGAAGTGGAAAAGTGGGTAAGAAACCCCAATCCTACCTGAGGAACTATTGGGAACTGATCGCTTCTGGGAAAGGAAGAGTCAGTATCTTTAAAGGGTGTGAATCTTGGCAGGTTAACCTGGGCTCCAGGAGATAGATCCACATGGAAGAATATCTGGGGACACACAATTTAACTCTATAAGCCTTCATTTTTAGTATCTATAATAGTCATGCAGTAGATGAAATCAGATGGGAGGGTAATAACGGGGTGCAGATGGGGAGGGTATCTAGAAAGGATCAAAATATATAGTATGAAATTACTGAATTCACAAAAATTCAATAAAAAAGGGGAGACAACAGAACAGTTTCTAATTTCTTTTTATCTGTTCCAGGGGAATTTTCTTTATGTGTACGAGGTGTTTTGATCATCTCTACCACCACTTTCCTCTTCCAACTTCTCTCAGACCACCCCCCAGGCTGCACCTCCCTGTTGCATATCCTCTTCCCTTTTCTTCCTTTATAACCCACCAAGTACAATTTGCCAAATGAACATAGCATCAAACTGCCTTCTAAAAACTTACTCTCATCCCCATATATTAGTGCAGCTCTCACCCCTCATCAGAGAAGTTTCTCACTGCAGTGGATAGTGGTTAGCACAGACTCACATGAGTCAAGTGCAGAGAATAAGTGACTGTGGAGTGCTCAGCCATCGATGTGACATCGATATTGCTGCTCCCCTCCCAGGTCTCAAGAACAGAACCTTTGTAAGTACTGAGACAATGTGCTTTAGTTTGGGTCTGACACTCATTTCTATCGCATAGAAAATAAATATCAAATGTGCTAGTAGTGATGTGGTTTGAGTGCAGGAATTGTTTTGGGACATCTGAGGTCAAGGTACTGGCTTATTGGGAATGATGAGGGCTCATTTCTTGTTCATAGCTGATCCTTCATGCTGTATCTTAAAAGAGGTAAAGCAGCTCTCTCCATCTTCTTCCATAAGACCACTAATCTGCATCTCCCGGGCTTTGCCACCCATCACCTCCCAAAGCTCCAACTCTTACATACTACCACTTTGAGGGAAAGAATTTTAATATATGTATTTCAACACACAGACTCTGAGGAGATAAAAAAAACATGCAAATCAAAACACTTCACACTTCTGTTAACTAGTCCTGAGACTTTCAGTGAAATCTCTTACCCTCTTTAGGCCTCATCTCTATAATGGGGCTTGCAAACTTCTATGTTCTTTCAAACGACCCAACTTTATGATTGTAGTGAAAGCTGATGTTGAGGAAATTCTCCACCTGTACTCCCCATTTTGTATGTAAAGCATTATGGCCTGTTTATAAGAGGGAAAAATGCCATTTTAGAAATATAAACCATTTCACATTAGGTATTAATTTTAGTCACAGATATCATTTTGTTTTTATGGAAATCAAAAAATGATTACCACAAGTGTGCTTTCTGCTGTATTGTTTAATTTTTATATCACTACAGTTTTGAAAGTCCTCTGGCACGTACCACACATAATATTCTTTCTTCATAAACGATGACTATACTTTTAAAAGCAGGAGTTCTTTGTGTAACTCAACCAATTAAAAATGTCTGAAGAAGAAGATGTAAAAATGACTTCAAAATCTTACCATCTTTACAAACCTAGATGCAGTATTTGGAGAATACCATCATAAATATTTTCTGTTTATATAAATACAGAAAAATAAAATAGACTATGGGGAATATATTGGAAAGGAAATATATACATATATATGTGTGTGTGTGTGTGTGTGTGTGTGTGTGTGTGTATCTATATCATCTACCTTAACTGTGCAGACAGGCGTTATGTTTGTATATGTCCAATTTTAATAGAATCTTACCTTTCTTTTTTTAACTTTTACAAAAACTTCATTGAGAATTTCATACATGTATACAAGGTGTTCTGATCAAATCCACACCCACTCCCTCTCCTCCAATATTCCCCCTCTGAAGAGGCAACCCCCAAATCCTTCAAGGATTAGATACAAACTCCCAAATAAGCTTAACATTTCAGGTCCCTGGAACAGAGTATGCTGTTAACAGGCCCAATGACATTTTGACTTTTAGCCAAGAAACTGGCTACTTTTCTTTGGGGTCTTTTTACCCTAACTGCCTAGCAATTCCTACTTACAATTCTTATCATGCCATCCTCTGATGGGGGCTACCCAAATTGCCAATAGGGAATAGGGATGCAGACTGCTCTGGCTTCTTCCATGCTGAACAAGGATGCAGGGTGAGGCAACTGGAGTATCCCTTCTGTGGGTCTATCGAAAAGACTCCCAAATTGCATAACTCTTATCTATAAGTTTTGTCTTCCAAGGCTGGACTCCAGAGTGATGGATTCAGGATTTGCTTTCAGGTATTTTGGTAGCTATTAGAGTAGTTAGAATCAGTGTCAGTTCCCTCTCAAAGGCTTCGAGATAGAGGGGTTGCTGAGGTGTATGTATGACCCGAGGATATGCACACTGGATAGCCTTTACCAAGTATGGGTTATGCCTTCTCTTCCTAGCCTTTGTCAGATTGTATACTTTAGCCCTCCAGAAAGCCATGTGTGATTAGGGTCAAATTACATACAGCCACTCTTCCCAGAATCTTATCTTTAAATTATATTGGTAATGAATAAAAAAAAATAAATAGTGCTAGAGAACTGGTTCAGCATTTAAGAACACTGGCTGCTCTTGCAGAGGACCCAGTTTTGATTCCCATAACCCACAAGGCAGCTAATAACCATCTGTAACTCCAGTTCCAGGGGAATTCGACATCCTCTTCTGACCTCTGCAGGCATTGCATGACACGGGTACACTTTTCATACATGGAGGCAATACACTTATGCACATAAAATGAAAGTAATAAATAAAAAATAAATACAGAGATAATGTTCAAGTCAATGCTTCTTCAAAGGATAGAAGAAAAATATGAAATATACACACTTTGTAATCTTAATTTATGCAGTTTTGAAATGTTTATTCTATTTCTCTTTCATTACGCAACTAAATGTCACTATGATACTGGACATGAGGCACTAAGAAAAATATTCAAAAAGTGTAGGACAAGTTCCATGCTAAACAAATGTTTATAAAATGGCATTATTCTAGTTTGTTTCTCCATTGCTGTGACAAAATACTCTGACCAATACCAACTTGGGGAGGAAAGGGTTTATTTTATCTTGTATCTCCATGTCATAGGTCATCATGCCCATGGTAGGAACTCAGGGCAGGAACCTGGAGGCAGGAGCTGGAGCACAGGCCATGGAGGAATGCTGTTTACTGGCTTGCTGTCCTGGCCCCTGCTCAGCCTGCTTTCTTATACAACACAGGCCCACCAGCCCAGGGCTGGCACCACCCACAGTGGGCTGGGCGCTCCCACATCACTCATCAAAAAGATTCCCCTCAGACATGGCCACAGGCCAGTCCAATGAAGGCAATTCCCCATTTGAGGCTCCCTCAACCCAGGTGTGTCAAGTTGACACTAAAGTTATCCAGCATAGCCATAATCATATTAAGTTTGCAGAGATGTTTACGGATATTTTTCTTTACCTTTTTATTTCAATGCATTGAACAGAGCATTCCACAACAGTATTTTGCCTTGAAACATCTTGAAATATGATTAGTCCAACGAAGGCAATTCCCCATTTGAGGCTCCCTCAACCCAGGTGTGTCAAGTTGACACTAAAGTTATCCAGCATAGCCATAATCATATTAAGTTTGCAGAGATGTTTACGGATATTTTTCTTTACCTTTTTATTTCAATGCATTGAACAGAGCATTCCACAACAGTATTTTGCCTTGAAACATCTTGAAATATGATGCAATATTTAAAATAGCAGATTACATCTTCCATTTAAAAAGTTTCCCTTTTTGAGTAATTTTCTTTTATATTCATTGACATCTCTACTTTGAGGGATATCGGAGTTTTTTGTTGTTGTTGTTCATGTTCTGTTTTTATTCTATACGATTAAACATCTTGTCTCTTAAGCGTCTTTGTAATCCCTGTGTTTACTGTGATTGTCTGTTTACTGTGATATTGTGTGGTTAGTCATCGATATTTTTAGCTTCCTAATGTTTTTAAGTATTTTTTAAACGTGCAACAGTATTAGCTCAATCTTAGGATGTTTGCAGAGATCTGTGATTATTAATTTTCTATTCTATTTCCATCTTAGTCTTTGTTTCACTGCTAATTTCACTGACACCTTTTTACAGTGCTTTCAAGGGGATCTGTTTACATTTCTTGGATTCCATTTGCTGTGGATTATTTAATATCTTCCTTCTACTGACCTACTTGCCTTTTGCTTTTTTCTCTTTGTGTCCCTTTCCCTAGAATTTGTGAATAATAACTGACGTTTTTCATGTTGTCTATGCTTCTTTTGTGAAACTTTATCAAAATCTGTAACATCTGGATTGGTATAGACAAAATTTACTTGGCATCTTTCTGGATCAACTTGGAAGATTCTGGGTTAGATATTGAAGTCTTACCATTATTTGTAACTAATATTCACTGATTGAAGTTGAGAATCTGAAGACGCAGAGAGGAAGAGCTCATTGAAAACGACCTTCCATCAGGAAGAAAAGCCTGGCTCTGTTCTCTTCTTTCAGTGTTCCTTTACGTGCCCTGCAATTGGGCTTACTCCTTCTGACTAGGGGTGGAGCCTACTTCTTGAGCATTGGCTCAGTGTCTAACATAGCATAATGTCCTCAAGAATGGCAAAACCGGGGCTGGACAGATGGCTCAACAATTAAAAGCACTGGCTGCCCTTGAAGAGGACTTGGGTTCAATTCCCAGCACCCACTGGCAGCTAACAAGCTTCCATAACTCCAGTTCCAAGGGATCTGATGCCCTCTTCTGACCTCCGCTGGCATTACACGACATGGGTGCACCTACCTACATGCAAGCAATACACTCATACACATAAAATGAAAATAAAAAAATAAAATAGAACATTATTAAAAGAAAAAAAATGGCAAAACCTGAAAAGAAGATGTGCTATCCAGCACCCTCATCATCTTTCTCGATCAGTGTTTACACAATTCCTGCCTCTTGTCCCCAGCTGCTGGGATTGCAGGTACGTGTCACCACACCTGCATGTTTTAATGCTCCTGGCCATTTCAGCTACTATCCTTCCTTCCAGGCATCTGCTCCCTTCCAGTTGCAGGGGAGGAAGAGTAAATTCTCATGACTTTGCTGAACAAGGAAATTAAGGAAAAAAGTAAAATTTCGAAGTAAAGAGAAAATTTAAATGGTGCTTTAAAGAAACCTTAGGAATGGAGTCACAACGTGTCAAAATCACAGCTTCTTTTCCTATAAAAGCATTTTTCAGGAGCTGTTAGACATTATCTAATTCTTCTCATCAATGTTATCGAACTTTTACAATTTTTGGTTCACTCTCTTAGGTGCTGTGAGAGAAACTTTCTAAATTCTAGTTTTATTCCACTGACTCAAAATTTGTTTCTTTTCATTTGAGTTTCCTTCTCCTTTCACCCCATCTTCTTTCATGTTACCATCATTTTTTTCTGTTTTTTTTTTATTTAATAACAACATACTTAGAAGAAGCATATCATTACAACACAATTGACATACGGTTTCCTGAGGTAGGATGCATCTCTTTCAAAATTGGCTGTAAATTTTTAGGTTTACAGTTGAATTATTACCAGGAGGCTCTGAGCTGTGTGACATGGGTGCTGGGAACCAAACTTGGGTCCTCTGCAAGACCATCAAGCATTCCTAACCACTTAGCCATTTCTCAAGTCCCATTAGCTTGATTTTAAAAAGAATTTTGTTAGAGGTGCATCTCATTTCTTTTAATTTTTTTTTTAACTTTTAAAAAATCTTTATTGAGAATTTCATACACGCATGTAAGGTGTTTTGATCAAATCCCTGCCCACCCCCTCCCCTCCAACATTCCCCCCTCTGAAGAAGTAACTGTAAAAATCTTTTAAGGACTAGATATAAGCTCCCAAATACTTTTGACATTTTTGGCCCTTGGAACAGAATATGTTGCTATGAGGTCCAAGGACATTTTGACTTTTAGCCAAGAAACTGGTTACATTTCTTTGGGGTCTTTTTACCCTACTGCTAGCCAATTCTTACCTCTTATTCTTATCATGCTATCATCTGAATGGGTTACCCAAATTGCCAATAGGGAATAGGGATGCAGACCGCACTGGCTTCTTCCATATTGAACAAGAACACAGGGTGAGGCAATTGGAGTACCCCTTCAGTGGGTCTATCTAAAAGACTCCCAAATTGCATGATTCTTGTCTCTAAGGGGAAAAGAAAGTCCTTGACTCATGAATAGGAGATGTGAAGGAGAAGTAAAGGCAAGAGTAATTAGCATTACAAGTTCTACACAGGGAACTAGAAAAAAGTCAGAACAGGGCAATTTTCAAATGGTCATGTGAGAGTCCATTGGAGTTTCTTGACAAGGGCTTCCAAAAGCATCCCTCTATTGGATTCTTCCTCATTTTTCTTTTGTCTTCCAAGGCTGGACTAGTTGGCTGGGAAGAGTGGCTAGATACTCAGGTGAGGGTCCAGTGACCCTGCTTGGCATTCCTATAATGAATGAGCACAACCATCAACAAACCCAATTGTGAATATGTTTAGCGATCAGGCTCAGCAGAAGTCATGATGATGGCAGTCATTTCATGCAGAAGGGACTGCTGTATAGCATCATCTTATTAAAAGGACCTGGAATTTAAAAGGATTTGGTGCTAGGAGCCACATCAGAGTGAGAACATACATCGTTTGTTTTTCTGAGTCTGTGTTACTTCACTTAGTATAACTGGTTCTAGATCCATCCATTTACCTGCAAATTTCATTATTTCATCTTTATTTACTGCTGAATAGAACTCCATTGTGTAAATATACCACATTTTTATTAACCCCTCATCAGTTGAGGGACACTTAGGTTGCTTCCATCTCTTAGCTATTGTGAAAAGAACAGCAACAAACATGGCTGTACAAGTGTCTCTACATTTGGATGAGTCCTTTGGGTATAAGGCAAGGAGTGGTATAACCAGGTCATATGGTAGGTTCATCTTTAGTTTTTTAAGAGTTCTCCACACTGTTTTCCGTAGAGGCTGCACAAGTTTGTAATCCCACCAGCAGTGAATGAGTGTTCCCTTTTCTCCACATCCCCACCAGCATTTTGTTTCATTTGTTCTCTTGATCCTAGCCAGTCTGATTGGGGTAAGGTGATACCTTAGGGTGCTTTTAATTTGCATTCCCCTAATTACTAACAATGTTGAACCCTTTTTGAGACATTTCTTAGCCATCTTTATTTCTTCCTTTGAGAACTCTCTGTTTAGATCTTTAGCCTATCTTTTAATTGGGTTATTTGGTTTCTCAATTCTTTATTTTTTGAGTTCTTTATACATTCTGGATGTTAAACCTCTGTCAGATGTGTCACTGGTGAAGATTTTTTTTTCCATTCTGTGAGTTTTCTTTTCACTTTTTTGATTGTTTCTTTTGCTGTACAGAAGCTTTTTAGTTTAATGAGGTCCCACTTATTAATTCCTATACAACTTCTGTCTGATTTAGAAAATCCTTTCCCACACCAATGTCCTGTAAGTTACTGCTAATATTTTCTTCTAATAGTGTCACAGTTTCCAGTTTCACACTGAGGCCTTTGATCCATTTGGAGTTGACTTTTGTGCAAGGCATAAGATAAGGATCTAGTTTCATTCTTCTGCAGGTGGAGATCCGGTTTTGCCAGCACCATTTGTTGTCGATGCTGTCTTTCCTCCATTGTGTGTTCTTGGCACCTTTGTCAAATATCAGGTTGCTAAAATTGCGTGTACTCAGGTTTTGAATTTCAATGATGTTCTATTGATCTATGTGTCTGTTTTTGTGCCAGTACCATGCTGTTTTTATGATTATGGCACTGTATTATACTTTGAGATCTGGTATAGTAATCCCCCCAATGTTGCTCTTTGTGCTCAGGGTTGCTTTGGCTATCCGGGTCTTTTGTGCCTCCATATGGATTTAAGGATGCATTTTTCTAATTCTGTGAAGTATGTCAAGGGGATTTTGATTGGGATTGCATTGAATCCATGTATTGCTTTTGGTAGGATGGTCATTTTAACAATATTAATTCTTCTAATCCATCAACATGGGTGGTCCTTCCATCTCCTGGTGTCTTCCGTCTTTTTTAACAATTTAACATTTTCATTGTGGAGATCTTTGGTGTCTTTGGACAGATTTATTCCAAGGTATTTTAATTTTTTTGCAGAAATTGTGAATGGGAGGGTTTCCCTGTGCTCTTTCTCTGACTGCTTGTCATTGGTATATAGAAAGGCTATAGACTTTTGTAGGTTAATTTTGTAACCTGCCACTTTACTGAATGTGTTAATAATTTCTAAGATTTTTCTGGTGGAATTTTGTCGTCTCTTAAATAT
>NW_008345884.1:4595552-4621513 GCF_000622305.1 Nannospalax galili
AAGGGACACTTTGGCTTCTTGTTTACCAATTAGTGCTCCTTTAATTTCCTTCTCCTGTCTTATTGCTCTAGCAAGAGTTTCAAGCACTCTGTTGAAAAGGAGTGGAGATAGTGGACATCCTTGTCCTTTGTTAGAGGTGCATCTCATTTCTATTCCCTGTCCTGGAAGTCCCCACCAAATTCTTACAGATGATAACTGCCATTACCCTCATGTACGGACCTCCAGTTTTTTTAAGCATACAGGATGAGGGATAAAACATTTAATTCCCTCTTGTACACAAAAATGCTGATTATGATTATATTTTCATTTTCATATCAGAACATAGAAATAAACTTCATTACTTTTTCTTAACTATAGAGATATTTTTCAACCTATGAACCACCTATCTATCCCCTCCATCCTTTCTTTTAAAAGTCACCAATATTAGATTCCTTTGGACATGCGTACACTGTAATTCACTGAGCCACAGTCTTCTGTTGGTAGCATTATGGGTGATCTTACTATTTGGAAGTTATAAATAATATTTAAATATATATCATGTAATTTTAAGTTTGATGTTAAAGGGTATTTACCAGTTATGCTCCTCATCAGCTGCATGTCATTGCTTCTTTTCCTAAAGCCTCATCAACAGGGTATTATGAAACATTTGAATTTTTTCTCATTTAACAAATAAGAATTATATAGTACCAGAGTCTAGTTTAACATGTATTTGGATATATTTTAATATTTATAAAATTGTTTATGTTGTCCTATTCTTTATTCATTTCTGTATTTAGTTCTTAGTACTTTTAAATTTGTAAGTAGTTCTTTGTACTATGGAAATAGCTCATAGGTCATTCTTATCTGATTTATTGGGGTGCTCTATCACCAAAGCACACACAGATCTTCTTTGAGCATTGCATTTGTCAGCATGCACAAGACCCGTGCAAATTCAAACAAGAGAAAAACCATCATGCAAGTGGGGAGATGTGTAAAAAGCTGAGGAGCTAGTGGTAGCTGATCACTGCTGGGTGAGGGAACATTGATCATTTTTAAGGGAGTGATGCTAGATAGGCTGACCAGGCTCCAGTGGATGAACTCATACAGAGGGATATCTGGGGACATAAATTTGACTTGATAGGCCTTAACATACATGACAGGATGCATGAAATCTGGTGGGTGGGCTATAGAGGATGTGCAGAAAAGGGAAGGGGGTCGAACTATGATTAAGATATCATTATAAAATTCACAAAGATTCAATAAAAATATATAAAAAAGAATCCCTGGGTTAAAGAATGGATAATTCACCTCTATAATATGCATTTGCATAGGATAGGTTAATGTACCTACAAATGTGATTGATGTTTACGTGCTGCTTTCAGCATCCTGGGACTTAGAATAGTATTACTCTTCCTTTTTGTCTCACATTGTTCTTGCAATTTCTTTTTCTCAAAAGTTGTAGAAGTTGATTTTCCCTCCCAGGGCTTCATGTCCATATGGGAGTGCTAAGTCCCTCAAGACAGTTTATTCAATGAGTGCACACAGCAGATGGCTATGGCTGAGAAGGGCAAGCTATGCCCAAGGCAAGACTTTGTCCTAAAACTCAGAAATGGATCACAATTCAGAAATGACATCATTTTAATTTCCCAAATGTGTGTGAGTGTGTGTGTGTGAAGTCTGAATTATACAAATGCACACCTGATATTTAAAAATTGTCTATCTAAATTCTGTTTTCCATATTTACAACAATATAACTTTTAAAAATTTATTGAATTTTTGTGTATTTCATACAGAATATCTCAATCAATCTTAGTCATCTTTATATTCCCTTCCCCAACTGACATCCTCACCTAGCACCCCACACACTGGAATTCATACATTCTGTCATTTGTGTTAAGGCCTATTAATGTCCCCAGACATTCCTCAGTGCAAGCTCATCTAATGAGGTCTAGTCATCTTATCTAGAATCCTTTGCTTTAGGAAGATCAATTCTTCCTTACCCAGCAGTAATCAGTAGCCAATGTTTCTTCAGCTAAGATTGGGGTCTGCTGTCTATTTCCCCAGTTCCATGCTGAGTTTTTATCTGTTTGAGTTTTCATGGGTCTTGTACATGCTGACACCATTGCTGTAGGTTCATATGAGCAGGATCTCAGGAGCTTGTAAGACTCTATTTACATATGGTCATGTACCATCTCCTTGATTCTTACAGTCTTTCTGCCCCTTCTTCCACAAGGGTCCCTGAGACCTGGGTGGGTGAAGTTTTGTTGGGGAACCCTGCTGTTAGGGTTGTAGTTTTTTCATGTCCGGATAGCTGTGAGCGGCTCGGTGCCTGATGGAGAGACTCCCCTTTTCAGCAGGGAGCCTCCTGTTTTCTTTCTGGCTCACTTTGAAGTGTCGCCACAGATGCCTTATCTGAAACATGACCTCTGGCATAGAAACTACCAGGTTTTTTTTATATGGTAATCAGGCACTGTCTGACAGCCTGAAAGATAGAAGCCCACTGCCACATGTAAATAAAGCATACTATGAGCACCTATCAACAGAGGCTTTTGCTACTGCCTCCACACTATAAATCTTCTAGTTTTTCCCCTAATAAACGGAGCTGTATCACTGAACTTGGCTGGAGCTGTATCACTGAACTTGGCTGAGCTGTTTTCACTGTGTCTGGAGCTGTGTTTCACTGTGCCTGGGACCAGCCTGTGATCAGTCTTCCCGGAAGAAGCTGTCTTCCGTCAGTACTCACCTGCCGCTTCTGCATTCGCTGTTCCTGCCCTCCCTGCCCTCGTGGGTCGGTGGCCAATGACCCACGAGCAGAGGGAAAGCCTCCCGCAGCTAGCCCGAGCCTCCCACAGCTTGACGCAGAGCCTGCTGCAGCCTGCAGTACCCGCCGCAGCCGCCCGGCAAAGTTTAATACGGGAGTCCTGTCTAAGGACCAGCATTCTGCAGACTCTTAGTCTCTACACTTTGGCCATTTGTGCCCTTTTGTGTTCCTGGCTCTCTGTTGCTTGAAGGAGCTTCATTAATGAGAATTGAGAATTTCATTTGTGTCCTCTTTATTCCTTGTTCTATGTTCCATGAGCCTTAGGTGTAGAGGTTGCATTGTAGATGTGCCACTTAGGCTTGGGAAATTCACAGACAATGTTATGCATGTGAACAGTTGTGGTACTCTGCAATAGTCTCTGGTACAAAAGAAGCTTCTTTGATGAGTAGTTACTGGGATATTTGTCTGTAAATATAAGGATACATATTTTGCACATAGTAGGAAATTGCATTAGGCTAGGATGTGACAGTCTTGGGGTTTTCTCTAAGATCTATGACCTCTCTAGCAATGTATATTTGGCTATGTTTGCAGTACCACACATGTGTTTCCTCCCACTGAGTGGGCTTTTATCCAAATAGATAGCTGTCGATTTCCCCCAAGATAAAAGTGCCATTACTGCATTAGTGTCATATATTGTGCTGGTCATTGATGTGGTTATTTGGTCTTGAAGCTGGTGTTGAACCATTGATTGGTGTTCTCCCTTAGCACCTTGCATAGTGCTCTCCAAAACTATGAGAGCTAGCCTTCAGGGGAAGTGGCTTCCAGGTCATTTCCAGCTCCATTGCTCCAAATCCTGTGTCTCAAGTATGTTCTGTCTTCAGCAGTAGGATCTTACCTTCAAGTTCCGAGAGGCAATCAAGGGCTGTGGAAATAGCGTGTATAATTTTGTTAATCTCTTGGACCACCCTGGTCAACAACTCAAAGAAAAGTTTCCCCTGTCTGGCACTGTTTCTTGTTATGTAGTCTTTAGCTATACTATATAAATATTAGATAGAAATAACAGACTTAAATAATGAGCCATCAGGGATGGGAATGTGAGATGGTTCAGTGGTTAAAGTGCTTTTGTAACTGGCAACCTGAGTTAATACTTGGAACCCATGTAAAGGCAGAAGCAAAGAACAGGCTCCATAATGCACGCTGTGGTACATACCCCCCCATACATATACACCGTGGTCACAGAAGTCATAAAATTTGTTTTGTACAGCAAATAATATGGATTCTTTCCTCAAAAATAGTGTGAATACAGAATTATAGTCTTGGGGACTTGGAGAGTTGGCTCAGTGGTTAAGAGCACTGGCTGCTCTTGTAGAGGACCCAGGTTTGGTTACCAGCACCCACATGGTGGCTAACAACTGTTCATAACTCCAGTTCCAGGGGATCGGACCCCCTCTTCTGACCTTCACAGACATTGCACAACTTGGATTCACTTACAAACATTCAGGCAATACACTAAATCACATAAAAATAGTAAATAAAATATTTTTTAATATTAAAACATCACATTTATGAATCACAAACTTCAAGTGGCATCCAAACATACCATTTCCTGTTCTTTCATCATGGAGTTTCCATTTGTAAGGCAGTGGTGGGGACACCTGACAGAGAGTGGAACAGGGTGACTTCTCTGACTATGAGGTAGAAATAGGAGGAACAGAGCAGAGAAAGGAAAGGGGAAGGGCTGACTTCATTGCCCGATACTCTGAGCCTTGGAGTATTGCTTTTACGCATATATTTCTACACATAAATATATAGCAAATGGTAAATTTTCCCCTTCAAATTACTCAGTAATATATCATGGAAGAGAAGGGGACTGAATGCCAATGAAAATATGGCACAACATATTAGAAATTAAAATTGGAAATATAAAAAGAAAAAAGACATTAAAGGAACAAGAAGAAAAGTTGTATGCATATTTACCTTACTGAAGCATGATAAAGGTCATTTATGAGTTAAAACATAAAATATTATTTAACTATACTGCCCCAAATTAAGATAGCTACGTATCAAAATGCATCAGAATTCTAAGCAATTTTAGAAAGTTTTTTTTAATTAGGTTTGTATATACATAGAAATGTTTCTCTTAAAATATTTTAAAATATTACCATTTCAATAAATACTGCAAAATTTCCCCATTATACTCTGTGAAAAACTGTATGCTTTTTACTCAGTACTATTAATGGAAACATACAATGAATGATCTGAGGCCCCATGAAGAATTAAAAAGATAGAGTTCCCCTGTGATCATCTACCACCTCTTTTTCTTACAATCACATTGATCCTTTGAGACATTCATCCAATGTAATTTGATCATATTCAGATGCCCTTCCAGTCTCCATCCCCAGCTTCCTACCACTTGCCCACCCAACCCCTACCTTATGTCTTCTACTTTTTTATTAAGCCTATCAAGTCTAATTTGTGTCCTTCATTTGTAACAGCAGGCACAAGCTCGGAGAAATTTAAAAAACAAAGAGATAATGAATGACATTTGCCAACATAAATCAAATGAACATTGATAGCTAAGTTTTTGTATCCTTATTTGAAGAAAACCTGAAGAAAGCCACTAACGGAATTGGTAAGCAAACAGATGAGTTGGCACTTGAGAACTAAGCACTTAAATTCCTTGGGTAAGGGTGTTTCCAAGTTCATGCCATTGCTATTGTATCTATGACTTCAAATGTCTTACTGGATAAAGAAAGGGAGTTTTCTATAAATGACTTGTTTTTATTCAAACGATTTCCTAGAATAATACTGAAAATAAAAGTATTATATTAATGGCATTGGCACCAAGTAAGGAGACAGATTTTCAGATGCTGTTTGGGGATATTTACATATTAAGACCTAGAAGAATCCTCTCTTCCTGTTAGTGACATCATCATTGTTATGATAAATTTATTAGCCCATCCAATAGTTCTCTGACTTTGACTGAGTTGATTGGAAAACTTCCCTTCCCGTGTCTGTACTGGAATGAATGGAAAAAGAGACTGTAATGGAAATTTGAGAGAAAAAGAAAAGGAATTAAAAGAAATGATATTTTTAAAGCAAGAAAGCAAATGTACAAAATAAGAACATCCTGTACTGGCTCTTGCATTTACCAGTGGGTATCAGTTACTCAGGATACTGCTGTTATCTCTACAGTGCCTTGCCCTGCATAATCTCAAAGACTGAAAACAAAGCATTCTGAGACTAGAGAGCTGGTACTGGATGAGTAGCCTATCATGGAAGGTATTCATTTTTAGCTATGAAGTAAGGCAAAACACTTAATACTGGATAGTGTGTGCAGAGTGGCATAGGGCTGAAGGGAATAGAACTCCACCAGCATTCTTTCCTGATTCTTACATTAAGTCTGGTTTTCAAATTTTGCTTATTATCCTATACCATGACTTAGCAGATGTGTAGACTCATAACTTTTACTAAATCAAATGGATTTGCCATTGTTTGAAGTCAAAATTCTTCCATAGCTAAAAATGACCCTGTAGCAAAGGAACATACAGATCCTTAGAAAATCTAGTAGGCAATTTAGCTTCATTATCCAATTACCTCTAAGAGGACTATGAGACAAGATTCTAGTCAGTCTACCTCAATGAGTAAATTATAAGATACAATTCAGTTTCTATATTTAAGATTTACCATGTGATCTTTTGATCAATGCACAATTGTAAAATACCATAATCATATGATTAACATTATTAACTCACATTTTCTTTTTAAAATGGGAATGTTTCAGATCTCTCAGCAAATTTCAATTATAAAATTCGGTACTGTAGTCAGCATATACATATAAACATACATATGCACACATGCACGTATGATAGAAAAAATATTTTTTATGTTTTTGAATTATGACTAGGTGGATGGTAAGGCTATTTGAGAAAGAATGTTATAAGTTTAAAAAGAGAAAATTGATAATATTCGTAAGAACATCATTCTGAACTCATGTGAACACTGGAACACATCTGTCTAGGTTAGGATACTAACTGTACTTGTCGACTATATGAACTTGAACAAGTCATCTCACTGCTGTGTGGTTCATCTGCAATGTAAATCTAATAAAATAATATATTTTGTAGTGTTGTTTTGAGGATTAAATGAGATTTACTTCAAAAAATTAAAAAAAACTTTACTCTTCAAGAAAAACATTTAAAATATGAAAAAGCAAATCAAACCAAGATAAAATATATGCAAACCATATATCTTTAAATGTACTTATATTTAGAATAATAAAAGTATAATTTGACAAGAAGAATCCTATTGAATTTTAAATATGGAAAAAGATATGAATAAACATTTCAGTAAGAAGATATACAAATGTTTAATTAGCATATAAATAAGTTTTAAAGATAATTAGTCACTAGGAAAATGCTTATTAAAATTACATTAAGTGCTATTGAAAACCTTAGCTAGAATGGCTAAGGTTTGGAAGAATGAAGGTTCCTATGGCTATCCAGGATGTAGAAAAACAGGAGTGATCACCACAGTACTGTTGGATATGAAAACATGACATTGCATTTTGGATAGCAAGTTGAAAGCTTCTGATATAATCGAGCATATATGCACACTTGATTGTGAAATTGTACCTAGATGCCTACATGAGAAATTAAAATGAATATCTATACAAAGACTTGAATGTAATTGTGTATCACTGCATTATTCATAATAGCAGAAACTAGATATGATTAAAACGTCTATTAAATGAATAGGTAACAAAATGTAATACATCCATACAAAAGAACACTGTTTATCTATAAAAAGTACAAACTGCCGATGGATGGCAAAACGCAGATGACAACAGGATAGAAAGACGGAGACGTGAAAATATTTATGGGACATGAGAAGAAACAGGAACTCCTCACCCTGGAGTCTGGTTGGAATCTCTCTTGTAATTGAGAGTAAAGAATTTGAGGACAATTAACAAAAATTGCTGTCAAGACTGCTTACATAGAGATGATATTCCCTTCATTCAGAGATACTTCAAATAATAAAATTAAAATAGCAATGAATCATGCTTAGAGCCTAAGTGTGTACTATCTTTTTAATATTTTATTTATTTTTATTTTATGTGTACAAGTGTATTGCCTGCATGTATGTGAGTACACTTGTGTCATGCAATGCCATGGAGGTCAGAAGAGGGCTTCAGATTTCCCTGAAACTTGAGTTAAGGATGGTTCATAGCTGCCATGTGAGTGCTGGGAATCGAACCTGGGTCCTATACAAGAGCAGTCAGTGCTCTTAACCGCTGATCCATCTCTGCAGCCCCCAGTGTGTACTAATTTTGAGTTTGGTTTTACTCCTCTTCCAGCTGTAAACCTTTGGTTTTCTGTGAATCTCACAAATAAGACTGTAAACTTCAGAAAAAAATGTGCCTTAACTCCATGTGCAACACTGTAACCTGTGGTTTTACTTTATCAGCCTTTAACCTGAGCCAACACACCTCAGTAAACATCCTATGAACACATTTAACAGAAAAAGAGAAATTTCATTAACAATACTATAAAATGTAGCTTCAGAAGCCACTAAAATTTTAAAAATTATTCAAAATTATCAGTAGTAATTATCAAAATTATTAAAGCCTCATCTCTACTGCCTAGCTTTCATAATGCTAGAAATGCAAACTACCTGAAGAGAAAATTAAGCATGAATCTTTCCCAACTGTGAATCCTGCGAGCTACAACTGGCCTAGAAGATATGTCCTTGAGCATAGTGGCACAAATATTATAGGAGCGTTCTAGTTTGATTCTCCATTGCTGTGGCAAAACACTCTGACCAATGCAAACTTGGCGAGGAAAGGGTTTATTTGGGTTACATCTCCTGGGTCACAGTTCATCAGGGAGCCCAAGGTAGGAACTCAGGGCAGGAGCTAGAGCACAGGCCATGGAGGAACACTGCTTACTGGATTGCTCCCCTTAGCCCCTGCTCAGCCTGTTTTCTTATGCAACATTGGCTCACCTGCCCAGGGCTGGCACCACCCACAGAGGGCTGGGCCCTCCCACATCACTCAACAATCAAGAAAATGCCCCAAAGACATGGCCATAGGCCAGTACAATGGAGGCAATTTCCCAACTGAGCTCCCTCAACCCAGGTGTGTCAAGTTGACACTAAAGCTATCTACCACAAGGAATTATTCAACTACTTTCTAATTGTATTTATGGTCCACTTCACACAACAAATCCACACCTGACACTGATATCAGGCCTAACATTTGAGGCTAGACAGCTGACAGGCTATGTGAGAAAGCCTAATACAACTATTCTGCTAAATGGATATAGTATTAATGCACAGATTAATCCATCTCTCAACTCTCAGTAGAGAGGATCCCTTATACAAGGAAGATTTTCTCACAAATATTTCTCACAACAAGAAATTCAACGAGTTTCTATTTGGACAGTAGAAATTATTGTAATCTGCTGGAAGCATGTAAGTTCTCATGCATAGGATTTGAATCCTTAGATTTTGGAGGTGTTCTTAACTTTCATGAGGGCAACAGCTAGCAGAGATTGCCTAGAAAATCTTTGATAGGCTCTGTTTAATAGTTCACTTAGTCCTTTCAATGTTGCCTGTGGATTATGGCATTCAAACAGAATGTAGATAATATTTTCTTCTCATGGTCCCAGTTATAGATTGGGTCATATATATTGAAAAGGATAATCCTCTGTCACTCTATAATGACTAAGTGAGGATAAACATTGGTATAATTTCTTTTAGGAACATCATCACCAATTCTGTGGCCTCTATAGTACAAGTGAGGTTATTTTATGTGTAGAAAATGAAGATGTCTACAAATACCAATGAATTTTGAAGCTGGCACAAGGAGACATATGCAATGAAGTCTATTTTCCAAGCCTCACCTAGATAAGGGATGAAGATCACAGGAGCTGTAATACATGCAGAGAGTGCAGGTTTGACAAAATACATTTTTGTTTTTGTTTCTTGAGATAGGATCATCCTGTAGCCCCTAGAACTCACTATGTACTCCAGACTGGCCTCAGTCTCATAGCGATTGTCCTGCCTGTGCCACCCAGTGTTGGGATTAAAGGCATGTGCCATCCACCCGGTTTTTACATACATACTTTATTTACTGTGTCAGTTAATCCCTGTCCTAGGAATAGATAAGTTACCATTTCTTCAGTGGCATCTCACCCCAAGTGCAATGAGTCATATATTCCTTTAATTATTTTACACTTCAGGGCCTGGGATTACAGTATTTTTTTCTCACATAGATTCATGATCCCCTTTGACTGTCTCCTATCCTAGAGCCCATTCGTCCTTCAGTGGTATATACATTGACTATACTTAATCTGTCTTTAGAGGAAAGAGTACTAACTTTTGGAAGGTCTTTAAGACTGCACCTTTTGTCTCTTTGAAAGTCGATTTCTCAGGTCAACATCAATCATGTCCTTCTGATGACTCTTGCAGCAAATGACTGCCTCTTCTTTGGGGAGTTGGATAGTTTCTAATGGATCTAGAATCTGTTATTTATGGTTTGCAGGTAAGTTTCTGGCTGTTTTTAGTCCTCTCTCTTTCCAGATGGCAGCATGGGTATGTAAGATCATGAAAGCATGCTTTGAATCAGTGTAAATATCAACACTGTTCCCTTTCTCCAGAATGAGTTCCCTTTCTATGGAATTCAGTTATGCCTTTTAGGTCAAGATGGAAAAAGACAATGAGGAAGCCTCAAACATTTACTGCTCCCTGGCTGACCACTGCATACTCTGCTTTACCCTTTCCATTTAGGATATTACCACTCTTATCTTCTCTGGATCATCCTGGAGATGGTCACTTACATCAGGTTGGAATGGCCCAGGCAGAGGCAACTGTCTCAGTAAACAAGTGTGCTAGAGGAAGGAACTCCCATAGGAACAGTGAGCTTGGATTTATGGTGCCAGAAGTTTTGATAATTACTTCTGGGTTGGCTAGAAGGATTGCCTGATATTTGTTAGTCTACTCTAGTTAACCATAGGTGCCCCACTAATTCTAGCACAGGTTTAAACTGATAGGGATATAGGCTTCTAATGATTTCCTCAAATTAGAAGTTTCTTTGATTAGCAGTTCTGTGGCTGCCACAGCTCTTAGAGGGGGTTGGTACCCTACTGACACATATAATTTCTTTGAATAGTAGGCCTCAATTTTGTCCCTAGGCATTGAGCCAACAACTCAAGGGTATGGCCTTGTCTTCCTGCCACAAATAACAAGAGAACCTTTTGGTGATTGGGGATTCCTATGAGAGTCTACTTTATCTGATTAAAGGATTATTCCAACTAAACATTCCATTTAAGAGGTTCAGAGTCTGAGCCCTTGTCATCCTCAAGGCCATTAATCCAAATTTGGGAATCTTGATTTGTCAAAACCCAACCATCTCCAAACAGGATTGAAGCTGTCTCTTTGGCTTTGGTAGAACTCTTTCAGTTATGATTCTAATTTGAGACAGGGGCAGTTATCATACCAAAGAAGTCAAAATATATTTGAACTATAATACTTCTGATCTATCTGGGCTTTTCTCTAGAGTCCTATTAGCCTTGAGAAGCTAGAAAGTATCAAACTATGATGGTATTTTGGTCTGGACCTTCTCTGTAGGGATAAATATCATGCACGTATTGCAGAGTGACTTCTAGTGGAAAATTAGGTCCTATGATCTTTTACTAAATACCGTAGAAAAAAGTTGGGGCCTGCCCTTGAATCCTTGAGAGAGAACTACTCATGAGTATTATCAGTGAAGTCCAGTGACTGTGTCATCCCCTTCAAAAGCAAGCCAGTACCAGCAGTCACCACGCAAAAGAATAGAGAAAGGTCATTTTTAACCTAACACTGTATACCATTTAGTAGACTCAGGGACCTGAGAGACAAGCACACAGGGATTACCATCAGAAGAGGCACTGCGTCACTGGCAAGCTTAAGATCCTGCACTTCATGGTATTCTCCACTGACTAAAGGAGGGACTGACGTAGGGAGACTGACAATGAACCAGAAAACCATGTTTTAGAAAAATTTCAATGACAGGCTATAGTCTTAATTTAACTTCTTCCTTTAAAGTTTTTCACATTTATTTATTTTTATGTGTGTATATGAGAGAGAGAGAGAGAGAGAGAGAGAGAGAGAGAGAGAGAGAGAGAGAGAGAAGAGAGAGAGAGAGAGAGAATATGAAGAGAAGGAATGACTGCCGTGGTACATACATAGAGGTCACAGGATAACTTGAGCAGTCAGTGCAGGTCTTTTCATGTAAATTTATAGGTTAAAATCAAGGTGAGGAAGTTACTGGTAAATCAGTGTGGGTCCTCAGAGAAGCTTCCTAACTTCTTGCTTTGCTGGAGTTCTGTGATTGGAAAAGGGATATCTAGTTGGATTATCCTGATGGAACCAGGCACTTTTCCTAAAGAAAGTACCCTAGGGTTAGGAGAGGAGATTTATAGGATGCTCTAGTATGATCTGTAGGCTGGGTTTTCTTTGTTCTGGTAATTTGGGGTAAATAGGAGAAGGTGGAGGTGAGGTGGAGTTCTGAGGAGTGGAGGAAATACTTCATCTTGACCCTTGTTGACCATTGTTTGTGTGAAAATTAGGATTTAGACACAGATAATATAAAATATCTACTACTTTTCATATCCCCCTTTCCTGTTAGATACTTCAGATCATTTCCCTTGATTTTCACAAAATATATCTATCTGTAGGACGGGCGTGTAGTTTAAGCTTCCATTCTTTGACCAAAATTCTCCCATCAACCAGCTTATGTTGAGACCAGAGAGTATTATGGTAAAATATTAGCTTCTTTTTCAATATACCCTTTAGAATATTTCATCTCTTGAAGATCTGTCCTAGTAGAAAGCCTAAGGTGACTTAAAGTAAATTTTCCATGGTGATCCTAAGGAGAGAGAGATAAGTATTACAACCTCTGGAATAGAAAAGTATGTCCCCTTCACCTACCCCAAGCACTCAGAGACCAAGCCATTAGAATGTCCACGTTCCTATCTTCTGATTCCCTCCACCCAAGCATTTTTTTTTTTCCGTCTTTTTGAGACAGGATCTCCCTGTAGCCACAGCTGGCCTGGATTCGCTATGGAGACCAGGCTGGCCTCCAACTCATAGAGATCTGCCTGCCTCTGCCTCCCAAGTGCTGGGACTAAAGGTGTATGCCACCATGCCCGACACAAGCATTTTTTAAATAAGCAATCACAACATCCTCTCAGTGGACAGTATTCAAGGTCCCTTCTTGTGCTTCTCTTCTTCCTGAAACATTGTCTTTTTCTTTTTCTTAAATGATACACAGAACCAATTTACAGGAAAATGTTTACAAATGTAACTCCCTAAAACTTAAATTGTTTATAGTTTTTAGGTCTGTTGCGGGTTCTCCTCAGGCCAGCTGTGAAGACCTTAACCTGGATCAGGTCCCCTGTCCATTAGGGGGTAAGAGGCCCAGAGTCACAACACACAGACCGCGGGAGTCGGGTAGACGCAAGCGCTAGGCGAGGTGCTGCAGACTCGTTTAATGCAGGAGGAGGCACACCTTATATCTCCCTTTTCTCTGCCCCAAGTCCCTTTAGTCAGCCTATCATATTCTGATTGGTCGACACCACACAGTCTGTCAGCAGTCACTTGGCTCTCCAGCAGGGTATGGAGGCGTGGGCTCCTTTTGGCGGGCTATTTGCGGACCAAGAAGTGAAGTGAATTCTCGTTGAATCCCAGGGCTCTGGGTCCTTGCCATCTTTGGAGGCCTCCTGCTACATAGGTCAACTACTTTGAAAGGATACTGAATGCAGAAAATCATTTTTATGCTTTGGCATAAAGAAATTCCTACATCTGGCCTAGAAGGAAAAGGCAAAGGGACTGGGTACATTTCTAGAAAAACATAGGAAACAAATTCCCATAACTTTGCCAGATCTTCTCTATACATATTGCATTTTCACATTTGAAATCTTTGGAGTGATATGTTGTGTTTTCACAATGTATTTTCTCATGAAACTACTTTGTCTTATCATGTAAGTATATTTAATAACAATGGAATGTTTGAGTCATTATAATCTTAAACATTATGATAAATAATAAAATATTTGGGGGAATTGTAGCTCTGCAGTATATGTCTAGAGAGGGAAAACTGTCCCCACTGCTGCCATTTCAAAAGCAAGTCTTGTTACCATAGTTTTCAAGGTCAGTAGGATCCTTCCCCAGGGAAGAAGTTGCATTCAGTGTGAGCTGAGGGAGTAGCAATGTTCATAGATGAAGGATTTTTTTGCACCCAACTTCAGCAAAACCAAGTGAAATGCTTCTTTTTATCTGTAGGTCCTGTGTAAAGATTTTCATGAACTGGATAATTACCAGAACAATTCATCTTTTATTCTGAGTATTTATGACACTGGTCAATGGGTGAATGTAGACGTGTTTATCAATGCTTTGTCTCAACTAGGCAGGTACTGAGGTTCAGCTATGATAGGAATATATAAAAATGGCTCCAAATGTTCCACATGTTTCTTTAATTGTATTTCTATGAATATGCTTGAGGGAAATCTTTTAGCAGATGTCCTGACAATATGAAACTGCCCTAGCAATTGATTTTTATAACTCATGGATTGAGAATGTGTTCAGTGGAAATATGCCTGCTGGAAACATATGTGGTGTTAACACTTTTTATAGAAAAAGCTAACAGTGTATTGTGGAAAAATTATCTCATTTACAGGAAGTTCAGCATTTCTTCTCTATAGTATTGCTCATGCATTTTTCTTCTATCATTTTATCATACGGACTGTCCAAACGTTAGATTCTGTTCAGCTTTGAGAACTTCAGTCTTCTCAATGGGGTCCTTCACACTTCTTTACCTTACATCTTTTCAGTAGGTAAGCAGGTGATTTTGTCTGCCCTATATCTCTGACTTCATTAAGCTCTTCAAAATCTGACCTTTTATGGTTCCATACTTATCCCATTAGAAGACCATAGATTTGTGTTTTTGATACCACTAGTGCTTCATATTTATTGCAGATTTTCATTTACAGGTTTGCCTTCTTCAAATGCATTATTTCCTCTCTTTGGAAAGCATATATACTTTTTTCAATCATTACAGAACAGTTGTTCTCATCTTCCACACTTCTATCAGATTCATAATGAAAATTAATAAGACAGGCAAAAATGTGAATGCATGCCAGACAGTGTTTTATGATTGGTTGTAGCTTCCTACAACTATATTTTGCTTATAAAAGGATTTGTAGTAAAGAGATGTATTAGTATTCTCTCTACCTTCTGTTTCACTATGTCCTGTAAACCTTAGGTATAGATGTTCCTTTGTAGATGTGTCCCTTAGGGCTGAGCATCTTGCAGACAGTTATTTCCTGTGTGTGAACAGTTATGGACCTCTGTAATTGTCTCCATCTGTTGCAAAAAGAGGCTTCTTTGCAGAGTGGTAACTAGTATACCTGTTTGTAAATATAAGAATCCATATTTAGCATATAGTGAAAAATTGTTTGTCTAGGAATGTGACAGATATAGGGCTTGCTCTAGAATCTCTGACCACTCCAGTCATGTGTATTTGACTGTTTACAGTACTATACATGAGTTCCCTCCCATTGAGAGGGGTTTAAGTCCAACTAGATAGCTGTTGATTAAACCCAAGATAAAAGTGCTATTACTGGACCCATATAGTTTGCTGGTGCCAGTCATTATTGTGGTTAAGTAGGCTTTAAAGCTGGGGTTGAACCTTGATCCATTTTCTCCTTCAGCAGCTTGCATAGTGTCCTTTAAAACTATGGGAGCTAGTCTTCAGGGAGGAGGGTTTTGTGTCAGTTCTAGCTCCATTGCTCCAAGTCCTGTGTCTGAAGTATGCCCTGTCTTCAGCAATAGGGTCTTATCTTCAAGATCTGGAGGTAATCAAGGGCTGTGGCAATAGTCTGTGTTATTTTGAGAGCCTCTTTGAATACCTTGACTAGCAACTCAAGGGGAAGTTTCTTCTATCTAGTACTGTGTTTCTTGTTGTATAGCATTGTGCTATACACATGCATTCATGCACAGATATTGTATGTGTTCTTCTCAGCAGGCTTTTGAACTAATACATTTCCCTCTGAATTTTCACACCACTTAAGCATTGTTTATCTCTCCTCTCTCTCTCCCAGCATAACATTCTCTCCTCCTTCCCCAGGTAAGTACCCTCATTTACCCCGTGATGATATCTGTCTCCTATTATCTCCCTACTCTTGAGCTCCTTCTTCCTCCTTTTCCCCAACGTTCCTTGTCAGCTCTCATTGGTGAACTCTGCCTCATGCACTAGAGAGTGGTGAACACAGAAGGTCACAGCTAGATGAAGTGTAGAGAACAAGAGACTGCAGAGAGCATGACCCTAATTAGGACTTCTATATTAAACCGTACCCACCCATGCCTCAGGGACCATTTTGGAAGAAGAGGTGGAAAGACTGTTAAGAGCTAAGAGTAGTTCATGACCATAAGGAAACAGAGTTTTCCAGGCTTCTGGGAACTTGCTGATATGAACTTATAGCAATGGTGATAGTAGTATGCACAAGACCCATGCAAACTCAATCAGACAAAAGCCCAGCTGATCACTGCTCAGTGCGAGAGAGTTGATCTCCTTTAAGGGAGTGATGTTAGGCTGAACAGGCTCCAGTAGATGAGCTAACAGCAACAGATATCTGGGTACACAAAGTAAACTAGATATGCCTTATCATATGTGAGAGAGCCATGAAATCCAGTGAGCAGTCTAGGGAGGGTGCAAATAGCAGAGGGGGGTCTAAATATGACTAAGATATATTGTGTGAAAGTGCACAAAAATCCAATAAAATATATATTAAAATGTACTTAATAAATGGGATTTCATTTTTTAAAATACTTCATTATTTTTACTTTATGTGTATGAGTGCATTGCTTGAATGTATGTAAATGCACCTATGTAATTCCTGTGGAGGTCAGAAGAGGGCATTGACTTTCCCAAACTGGAGTTACAGGTGATTGTTAGCTGCCATGTGGTTACTGGGAACTGAACCCAGGTCCTCAGTAAGAATAGCCAGTGCTCTTAATTGCTGAGCCAGCTCTCCAGTCCACAAATTGGGTTTCTTAATAGAGTTATACTTTGTAGCAATTTGACTTTATTGTTACCATTTTTATCTTTTTAGTCAATGCTTTTTAATTTTTAAAATATTTTATGTGTATGCCTGTATGCCCGCACATATATGTGTGCATCACATGCAGTGCAGGAGCTTATAGATGTCAGAAGAGGGCATTTGGGTCCTCCGCAACCAGAGTTATAGGTGATTTAGAGCCACGGCGGGGATGCTGAGAATTAACCCTAAGTATTCTGCAAGTAAGTTCTCCTAAACACCGAGCCATCTCATTCAGCTCCTTCCTTCTTTATCTAGGATCATAACACCAAGCTCAATCTAGGACTCTCAAAATAAGGAAACACTTGCTTAGTATCTGAAAACACTGGCTCTGTATTTCTGTACACATGTGTAGACACTTCCCTCAACTACTTTACAAAAGGACTCTTGAAAGTGTTGCACCAAATCACACATAGAACCTGACTGAGCAGATGCCTCTGGTCACCTGCACTTGTCTCCAAGGTCATCTTCTGCATTTAGACAGAGCAGCAATGGGTATTCCTTATGAGCTCACGTGTATCCCAAACTTTTTATGTTAGACCTTTCTACCCCAAGTTCTCTTCTGAAGCCTAGTCCATAGGAAGAGTGGCCCACAACCAAGGAAAAATCCAAGTCCTAAGTCATCCTTGCATGAGAATTTGTTTCACTGGACAAAACTCTCAGTTAGGGGAAATTCCAAAGGTGTGTTGCACAGCTATTGTGAAGATCTGAGATGGTGTGATCACTGCTCATCACAGTGATGTTGATGTCACTTCATATGGATCAAACATTTTTATCTTCCTCTTCCTTTATGGAATGATTCCCTTAGCATACAGTCATGGGTCAAATACGTCACACAAACTGGTTTTTGTAAACATTTCACTAAAAAGGAGAAGACAATCACAGAAGGGGCTGTATAATAAAATAAAAATCTAAGTTAATATAGATAATTACATTTGGAGATTAAATTGTATTCTAAAATTTCCTGATTGCTAAATAAAGCTCAGAAGAAATGATGGTCAAAGAATTACACTGATTTCATTTGGAAAAGTTCATTTACCTTTTGGGAAAAATTATAACAGAGAAAATTCAAACATGAATAAGTAATGCAGCATTTAAAATGAGGCATTATGGTGAGGGGGGGGTACCTGTGTTCTCACATTTCCCCATCAGAGAGGCCTTAATGCTGTTTCTGTGCAACTCATGCCTTTTGCTAAGTTGGTAGAGTGCAAACATCAAAACCTGATTAAATACTCTTGCTTTATGGAACTTAAACTAAGTTAATAGCATTCTGGTTTGCTTTGTCTCCTCTTGGGAAAAGGTATTGTAAAAAATAAAATCAGAACACATTATAGCTACACTTGGTCTTAGCTAAAAGGCTGAGAAGCAATGTGTGCTGTATCTAAAAAAACATTGTTCTTTTCGCTTAAAAGGATGTTTGCTGAGATAAAAGTGCCTAAATGAACTAAAAAAGATTGTCATTGTCTTACTATTACCAACAGCATTATGCAATGAGAGTAAGCAAGTTAATGCTTGTTTTTTTCTGTATCATTTTACAAATGCATGTTTTGGAAAGATTACAAACAGAAGCAATGGTCCTAGTGTAGAGTGAACTTTTTTTTTCCCCCTGAGGAGTTGAATGATCATTTCAAACATGGATTCAAGATCACTTGTGTGTGTGTGTGTGTGTGTTTCTTTTATCATCAAAGGAACAGAGCAAGCAGACACACACTATGATGCATTTTGTGTAGCTAAGCCCAAAACACATAGGCGGGGTATTGAGAAAGGCAAGCTGGCGCCTTCATACTAGAGCAATCTGCTGCCCACAAAGTAAAATTCCCTTTCTGGGAAACATCTGCTCTGCTTTTAGAACTTCCAAACTCATGGAACATTTTCTACTTAGCCTATCTAAAATAATCACTGTTAATAAAGTGTTTTGATTATGGTTTAATCATGCTTGCAGACTACTTTAATAGCACTACCTATATTAGTATTTGATTGACTAATTGGCGCCTGTAGTTTAGACATACTGACATTAAAGTGGTTAGCATGATTCTAAAGAAAACTTATGACCTGCTGCAGGCTTTAGCGACACAAGTGGTCTGGTAAGGCTTATTTGGATAATAGCAGGCCAGGAAAAATTATGAATACTCTTCATGGCAATATCTTTTGGATGAAATACTTTGTAGTTAATACGTTAAGTTCAAGTGCAGCACTCATCTGTCTTAAGTAGTTAAATGCCTTTCAGTAAGCTGACTCAGGATCTCCAGGGATTTAGAACTAAGCTGCATTTTTTTTTTCCTGGAGAATTCTCACTGACACACATCCCAGTAAATCATTGGTGAATTGACTGGATATTTTTAAATAGATATTGTCAAAAAGATAAAATATTTTCCCATTAGGGAAATCCAAGTGATGTCTCAGAGATGCTTGCATTGGGCATTTCTTAGGTCGTGCACTCCAATGCTCCATGCCTGTATAAGTAACCAAAGACTGGCAGCTTGGGTTGTGGCACTGGCCTCTGTAAAGATGCTCCGACATTCTGAGATGTGTAGGTTTCTTACATTATGATGTTAACTATTTTGTGGGGCTGATTCTCGTGATGTAGTCCTTGTTTTTAGCTTTTAATACTTTTAAATTAATACTACTTTAACTGACAAAACATAAGAATAGTCAGCATAGATTTCTAAAGCAGTATGTTTTCATGTTGGACCCTTATGCTTGAGGTTTCTTATTTGAATTCCAAAACCTTGCATTTCTGAAATAATTTACTCACCTGGAAAGTTGCCCATTCCAGCAAGAAAAACATTTATTAAAGAAAGTGAGGGTGGTTGGATTGTGTTGCAGTGTGATTGCTCAACAACTTGCTGGACTTTGCAGTCTTTGCTGCCACACTGCTTTGTTGTTTGTTACACTGAGCAAGTCTGTAGTACATGCCCCCGAGGAACAGACGATAAATGAGGTAGACGTGTGGAGTTGATCCTGTACAGCCTCTCTTAGGGCTCTTTCACTGGACTGAAAGCTGTGAATTAAAAAAAAAAAAGTAAGGGCTTTCAGGAATTGTCATCAACTGTGAGTAATACAAGCCAAGAATATAGTCACAGGCTCCTCATATGACCACATCTTCCCTTCGGCTGGTTTTGTGTGTTCCAAAAACCCAGTTTTCAGTTTGTGACCATGTGAAATTGTTAACTCTCCTGATTTATTTTCTCTGTGTTTCCTTTTCCTGCAGTGGATTATGTCTTTCAAATTCCCATATTTCATTCTTGGCTTTTCTTGTGGCATTGTTTTTATTAGAAATGTTACAGGAATGAAAAACGGCTGCCCACATGGACTACAAAGATATTCAGTACCATTCTTTTTGGCTTAATATCAATCAACATTCCCAGTTGACTTCTGCAAAAGATTTTTAGTTTTCCTGATTGTAAAGATTCTTGTCCAGTGAATTTGTAAATAATTACAATTGTAGACTTTTTATATTTTATTTTAATTTTTATATTTTTATTTATTTTATATTTTATTTTTTTATTTATGTGTATGAATGTATTGCCTGCATGTATGTGCACTGGTGTTGTGCAGTGCTGCAGAGGTCAAAAGAGGGCATAGGATTTCCCTGGAACTTGAATTAAGGACAATTCGTAGCTGCCAGGTGGGTGCTGGGAATCAAACCTGGGTCCTCTGTAAGAGCAGTCAGTGCACTTAGCCTCTGAGCCACCTCTCCAGCTTCCTGTTACCAATTTGAGGATGTGACAAAAAGTTTAAATAAAAATTTGGAGTTAACATTGTTATATAAATAGGGATCCATTCTGTTGGCTGGTCCAAGAAACTGGCTACACATTCCTGTGATGGAATAATTAAAACATTTTGGAAATTTGCCTCCTTAAATTCTCTTTAGTAACTACTCTAGTTGTTTTCATATTTTTAAGGAGAGAAATTAATATAGCAAATAATTTTACCTTAGACAGAGAGCAAGTAATAAAGTTAGAGCCATATGTATTATTTAGCTGAATCAGAAAACAAAACCTTTAGAATATTCTCTAACAAATATCTTTCTGCAGATCACATACATATTTTGTAGTAGCATGCCACCAACTTAGATATATACTGCTGAATATATTTGCTTTAGAAAATTATGTCATATTTGATATTTGATACATTTTTCTCAGGTACTATGAAATTATTAATTCTTTAAAATTACCTATTACTAGGCAGCCTCAAAATAGGTAGTTTTATACATGCATACCTTTTTATGCATGTATTTTTTATGAGGTGCAGGCCTCATATCCACTCAGAAGGTGGTTAGTTACCCCAGAGCTGTTACCACTGCAGTGGGCACATCTCAACAGGTAGGTTGGCATGCAGAGTCTAGTACTAAGTGAGACCACTGATATCCTTCCTTGCTCAGCATTCAGAATAGAACTTTCTAGCACTATAAAAACTAATAAGTGGGGAGAAAATTTCCTGGTTATTGGAGGATGATTTATCTGTGTTCTGAATCCTAAAGTGAGTGTTATCCAAGTGGGTGTTATCTTTAGCAATCAAGTCTTAACATCCAGTTATGGTGGGTAACAAAGAGCAAAGGCAATAGCCTGTGTTGTTCTAGGTGCCCCTGGGGCCTTCTTGACCAATGACTCAACTATCAACTCAAATGGAGATTTTTCTGTGCCTGGAACTGGAAAATTTCACTATATCTAATATATATATATATAAACTTTAAGGATTTTTACATTGAATTTACTAAATGCTAATGAAGACATTAATCTTTACAAAGGTGTAATTGCAAGCATGCTTTAAATTTTCTTTTGAGAGATTTTATTTCTCTATTATCTCATGCTAGACATAGTTTTAAAACAGCTGAATTAGAAACACATGCAACCTAACAGAATTTGTAAACATTTCCCATTATGTCCTTAGTAATCCTTCTAACCCTCTCTCTGGTTGAAGAAAGATATTAAGTGTCAGTTGGTTGTGTTAATTGGAAATGTATTTTTTTAAAAAAAAAACCTAGCTGACATTATTCACTGTAAAATGACCTAACCAAAAGAATTTATAGATATAAAAAATAGGTAGAAAATAATTGCTTTTGGCTTTTCTCAGACATTGCACAATCTGAAGTGAAACTTTCATTGGTGTAATGTGCTGTTTTTATTAAAAGAAATGATCTTTATATTTTACAATCATTGGCCATACAGTTGGGGCAAATACAGTAATAACAAAGCAGGGTGTTAAAATAGTCACAGCCACAGTCAGCCAGAACAATCCAGAAATTTGAGCCAAGATCACATGACAGTTAAGGTGTTATTACTTAAAATAAATGCATAGGCTTGTTCAAATAAATACAGTTAGTTCCTGGATATTACAGAGAGACCTGAGTGCAACTTTTGGGAAGTTGAGACTGAAGACACTTTAACTATCTAAATATAATGAGAAAACAGCATTCTGAATTTAGTTATACCAGAGCCAAAATGATACAGAAAATAAAGCAACTTCCAGTACTTTTAGTTTGATGTCAAGGTTATTGTCCAAAAACTGAAGTGCCATGAAGAACATAGTGCAGTTTTCACGAGTAATGTACTTAAAAGCTCTTTGAAAATGTCTTAGTTATTCCATGGTCCTTGAAAATCAGTTGTTCTCAATGTCATAATGTAGTTAAGAAATGATTAGAGTATTCTGTTTGCATTACTAGCCTGCTAGGGTTGCCACAGTGAGATATCATAGACAGGGTGGCTTAGACAACAGTTTATAACTGTTCTGGGGTCTAGACGTCTAAGACCAAAGAACTGCAAGTTGGGTTTCTCTTGAGGGTTTACTCAGTAGTTTGCAGAGGACCACCTTCTCCCTGTATCCTGCCTGTCTTTTCTGATTATTTATTCTTCTATTAAGAATAACAATCCTTTAGATTAGGGCTGACTAATATATCAGTTGATTTTTTTCCTTGGGTCCTCCACAACCTAGCAGGTGAGAAGGATACCTCCTTCCTGGAAGGCTGGGCATAGATAATATTAGAGCACAGCAGCAGCTTACCCACTGAAAACCTTAGAGAAAGATCTTAGTAGAAGAAGTCATGTGAGAGGAGAAATAAGTAAACTAATGAGAAGCCTTGGGAGCAGGGTGGATACAAAAAGACCAGAATTGGCAGGCTACTGAAAAGCTGTACTGATGACATGAAAAGAAAAAGGCAAGACCGCATTAGAAAAATAGTTGCTCACTGTGAGAAAGAATCAAAGGGCTTACAAAAAAGTCACCTTACTTTGCAATGCAAGGGTAGGTATAGCTGAGTGGTAAGCTGAAGATAAAACTGTTGGGTCATAGAACTTCATCCCTGAGGCAGTTCTGTTATGTGAACACATGGTGCTAGTGGTAAACACTTGGAAATCTGAGATGGTTGCATCTGCGTGTAGAGCCAGCTCTGAAGCTCAGCCACTTTTCTGAAGCCCCTATGCTTCTGGACATTGTGTGTTCCTCCTTAGTAACAACTTGTACTTAACAGTGCTGGAATATACTGGGGGTCTCTCTCTGCCATAAAGCAACTGGTGTTTGTTTCCAAGCATTCTCTGACATTCAGTTTGACAGTGATAAATTCTAGCATTACCTAGACAGAGGACGTGCTGTGTATGATAAAAGAAAAAGATTACAAGTAAAAGGAATTGCAAGAATTTATCCAGCATGTACCAACAGGAGTCAAAACAACATTCCTGCTACTGAATTTTAAGGGAGTACTTAGTAAGGCTGGAAAGGAAAGAATTCTTGGGGTCAATTTCTTAGGACATTTAACACCCTGATTAGAATTCCAGAGGACAGTTTTGCTGCTGGGGCAACTCTTAAAAGTTTGGACAAAATGATTGCCAAAACTCTGAAGTACAAATGTCTGGGTTTCTTTGGCAAATTACAGATGAAGTAATAAAGAGGCAGGAGGAAATATATATATATATATATATATATATATATATATATATATAGAGAGAAACCAGAATATTACACAGAACACAGAAAATGTGTTCCATGGGGGGGGGGAACAGAGGGATACATTATGTATCAAACTCATCAAGAAAGCATTAGTGAGAACGGCATTGAAACTGCTAACACATTCTGTGGTGATATGCAGCACTGCCCAGAACTGATGTTTTACAGCGATGCTTCATTAATACCTTTGAGGATATAGTAGTAAATAGAGCCAGGTAAGGGAAATTAAACAGCCAGTCTATGAAGCAGTGATAAATCTAGTGACCATAAAGTTAGCTGGACTGCCAAGAAGTTTAAACCCGAAAGAAGTTTTGGAGATTGTTAATAGAATATTTGCTCTATGGACAAAACTGATGAACAAATACCATGGGAGGTGTTTAAAACTAATAATTTAAAATAATGGAGAAAAGGGAACAAGAGGATGCTAAAGATAGCTATTCTGATAAAAGTATCAGAAACCGTTGCAGAAACTGTTGCTGATGGACTTCAGCAGCTGATTGGAACTGGAACCAATTGATGAAAGGATGCCTGAGTTCTAAGGAAAAATGGCTGGCTGATTTCCTGTAGACATAGCCTAATATCAGGCAGGAATTCAGTGTATGGCTCTGCTGTTGGACATTTTAGAATTTAGAAGTACTTGGTGGACTGTGGCAAATAGAACCATATCAGACACTCTTGTCATCCTATTCATATGCCATCATGGCTGTTTTAGGAGGTCTAGTGATGGTGGTTAAGGTCAATAGGAAATAAATGTGTTTATTCCTTTCATAATAGTTGTGTAGGGAGGTTTTAGACACAAGACAAATGGCATCAAGTTCCATTATCACAGTTATGGGCATATGAACATGTCAATACTTCAGAATTCCTTGTGTCTCATCCAAAAACTTTTATTCCAGGGCCCTGTTCAGATGAACAAGCTATTAACTGTTGCTCAAGAAGATATATATATATATATATATAATGCATACATATATGTTATGCATAATTTCCTGGGCGGCCATCTCCATACTTCCAGGACCAGTGTGGATTTCACTGCTAACACTCAGGACCATCCTGGTGAGTTAGCCAGAACTATGTCCAGTCTGTCATTATTCCCTGTTCCTCCAATAAAAAAATCAACAGTGAGATTCTGAATCACTGAACCAGTAGCTGTTCATAACTAATCTGAAATCAACAACAACAGAAACAGAACCAAACTTCCCCTCAACAAAGGCAGGAAATAATTCAATATCAGATACAAAAAAATGAAAGATGTCCATATGCCCAGGCCACATTGTAAAAACACAAATAATATGATACTATTCATAACAAAACAACACACTCAAACTCTACTAGTCCTATAGATATATTCTACAAACAGAGCTACCTAGAGGAACACCAGGACAAAGATATGAACAAGCATAAACATGACCAAAGAATTCAAGGGTTTTAAAGAACAAATGAACAAACACTCAATGAACTCAAAGAAGATAGTATTGAATCCTGAGGGAAAATCAAGAGAATACAAATATATCACTGACTGAAAGGACAAAGAAATCCAGGATTTGAAATGTGAATTAAGGAAAGGCATAGACATACTGAAGAAAACTCAAGCTGAAATAAAAGTGGAATTGAAAAATTAGTATCCCAATTCGTCAGGAGAAAGTCTTGACAGCAGAATGAATCAAGTAGAAAACAAAATATCAGGACTTGACTGTGGGAAGCGAGCACGGCCGAGTCAGCCAAAAATGGCGCCTTGGCTGGCTGCCAAACCTCGTGACTCCAACTCTTGGCTGGCTGCCAAGTCTCATGACTCCAAGCTTTTGGCCTGAGGCGCCTTGGCTGATTGCCAAGTCTTGTGGGCCCCCCCCCATCTGCCTGATTAGAGACATCATCGGGCATGACCCTGATTGGTCCTGGCTGGAGGGAGGGCTGTTGAGAAGCTACATAAAGAGCTGAAGTGTGTAATAAAGAAGAAGCTTGAACCATGCCTTGGTGTCTGTGTGGTTCTTCCTGGATTCTGCTGGAGGGAGTCTTGGATTGCGGCAAGTGGTGGTGCGTCCGGGGACCCTGATGCTCCGGAGTTGTAAGTAAAAGACAAACAATTGTGCTAGCAAAAGTTCCCCCTAAGAGGGAACAAAGGGAAAGTTTCCACAAGGTGGAAC
>NW_008345884.1:4621806-4628525 GCF_000622305.1 Nannospalax galili
GATGCTAAAAACCCCCTCCCTAGAGGTACCCTAGCTATTTGGACTTTGGTGCGGACCTGTTTAGCAGACAAAACAGGGAAGTATGAGGCAGATATAGCCCAAGGAGCTCAAGCTTTAGAAGAAGCAAAAGAGGAAGTGTCTCAACTCAGTGCATGTAGTGCTTCTTCGAAAGTAGAGGAGGAAGAATATGATTCTGAGGATCTAGATAGTGTCATGGAACAGCTGAGAATTACTGAAAATAAAAAGAAAAAGGTTGAGCCTAGTGCTCCTCCATGGGACAGAGACTGTCCGGAAGCCATGCCCTCCTTAGAGGGGAGCCGTCGCACACTTAATGCGGGCATATGGCGCCATCTCGTGTCTAGTTATGGAGCTTTTCCAGTGTTTGATGATCAGAACAATCAAAGATATCACAAGCCCCTGGACTGGAAAATAATTCAAAGGTTAAAAGAATCTGTGGCTACTTATGGCATACAAGCAGCTTATACTATAACTCAAGTTGAGAGCCTTACTAGACGTGCTATGACTCCTTTTGATTGGCAAAATATTTGTAGGGCTGTTCTTTCAGGGGGCGATTATTTGAATTGGAAATCTGCTTACTTGGAATATTGTGTAGAACTAGCAGCTGCTAATGCAGCCAAGGGAGCGCAGGATTGGATCTTTGCGCCACCTCCAGACTTGTATTGACACCTCAAATGGGAATTCAGGTGGTGGAGTCAGACTTTAAAGGTCCGCTACCGCGAAATACAGTAGGATTATTAATTGGTCAGAGTTCCACTACTTTAAAAGGATTAATAATTCACCCGGGAGTCATTGATTCGGATTATATTGGCCAAGTAGGAATTATGGTGTCCTCTCCAAGGGGAATAGCTCTTATAAGCCCTGGAGATCACATCGCCCAAATTTTGGTTTTCCCCAGTTCTCTGCATTGTTCTGTACATGGTGAACCAAAGAGTGGACCTTATGATTGTATCCACCACATGAATGGATTATGTGTAACCTCTGTGGAGTTTGAAAACCTCTCTTATGCAGGGGATTTGTCAAGACAGATTGGAAAGATGTAAACAGGCAATTGGACTTCTGAATTTGACAAGAAGATCACAAAGCTGTGGACCGCCATTGTAGCAGTCAATAGAACTAGAGTACAAATTGCCACAGTTCAGGATTGGCTGAACACTATGCAGAATACCTTTAATTTCCTGAAGGATTGGGGTGGAATGGCTTTTTGGGGTTTCCCTTTGGTTGGGGTGTGTGGTTGTATGATACGGTGCATGTGCAGAATGCGGCGGCGAACAGAGATGCAACAACAAATGCTTGTACAGTCTATGGCTACACTGGAAAGGGGCGAGTCTCCCTTTGTATGGTTAACCATGTTGGACTGGTAGTCAAAGACGGGTAAGACTCCCTCATGGACATACCAACCTAAGACAGACTGCCAGCCAAGCTGCTGAACAGTTGATGACGGGTAAGGATGTTACATGGAAGGGGGCAACCTAAGACAGGCACGGTCCTTTGACCTTTCTAATAAAATAAAAAGGGGGAGATGTGGGAGGCGAGCATGGCCGAGTCAGCCAAAAATGGCACCTTGGCTGGCTGCCAAGCCTCCTGACTCCAACTCTTGGCTGGCTGCCAAGTCTAGTGACTCCAAGCTTCCTGCCTGAGGCGCCTTGGCTGGTTGCCAAGTCTTGTGACCCCCCCCCCCACTTGTTTACTTCAACTCGAGCAAGTGCGATAAGCTCGATCATGTGCTGCCTGCCTGATTTGAGACATCATCCGGCATGACCCTGCTGCATTGCCCAATGGGCTGCCACTCTGCCTGCCTGCTGCGTGTGTGTGAGCGCCCTGATTGGTCCTGGCTGGAGGGAGGGCTGTTGAGAACGCTATATAAAGAGCTGAAGTGCGTAATAAAGAGGAAGAAGCTTGAACCCTGCCTTGGTGTCTGTGTCATTCTTCCTGGATTCTGCTGGACAGAGTCTTGGATTGTGGCAAAGGATGACAACTTCCTATTATATCAATGCCTAACAGTTATTTAAATGATTGATGGAGAATTAAACTTATTAATGAATGCCAGAATGTAGAGTTGAGCAAGCAAGAAAATTGCCAAAGTGATATATACAGTATGATGTTTCTCTAAGCTTTTTCCCTATAAAATTTCTCTTGTTTCTCATAATCAAATACTTTTCAGGATATACTACTACTGGTTGTCTTGCATTCTTATGATCCTTTTGACTATAATACATCCATATAAATTATGTCTAACTCTCCAAATGTTTAGAAGTACCACAATTCTTAAAAAGTATTAAATATCAATTATACCTTTAATTTAGAAAGCTCAAATAGAAATAGTGGAAATAATAAGTACATAATATTATAATTTCATAAAGGGCCAGGCCTAGTGGCACATGCCTTTAATCCCAGCACTTGGGAGGCAGAGGCAGGCTAATGAGAGGAAAAAAAAAACAAATTACAAATAAAGGAAAACCCATCATAATAATAGCTTACTTTTCAATACAGACTTGAAACTCAGAAGATCCTAGAGCAACATGATCCAAGTTCTAAATGACCAAGATGCCAGTGTAGGCTACTTTACTCACAAAACTCTCTGTTATAGTTGAAAGAGAAAGAAAAACCTTCCATGATGTAAACAGGCTGAAAGAATTTATGTCCACCAAACCAGTCCTACAAAGAATACTGAAAACAGTACTATGGACTGAAGAAAAGGATAAACATACCCAATAGGCCACAGAAAGAAAAAAAATAAAGCTTTAGCTATGGAAACACTAGATAGGACTGAGGTTGCAAACAGAAAATAAGAGTAATCAAACACATCTTTCATTAAGAAATTTAAACATCAATGGTCTCAGCTCTAAATCAAAAGACACAGACTAGTTGAGTGGATTAGGGAACAAAATTCATTTTTGTACTATCTACAAGAAACTAATTTTACGGTCAAGGACAGGTTCTACCTTAGAGTGAAAAGACAGAAAAATGTATTCAAAGCAAATGGCATCAACAAACAAGTAGGTGCTGCTATCCTAATAGCCAAAAAAATAGACAGTAAATAATCAGAGGAGATAAAGAATAAGGACACTTCATTCTTATCAAGAGATCAATTAACCAAGAAGATATTACACACACACACATGCACTCCCTATTTGTTCTGTTTCACAACTTTACTGACTCAGCTGTTCATGTTCCTTAAAACTAAACCCAGCATATTCTGGCTATCACTAAGTCCAACTAAGTAATAATAGGTGAATTTAATACCCCACTTCTCTCTAATAGATCACGTGGACAAAGAATAAATAGATAATTATCAGAATTAAATAATGCACATCAAATCGACCTAACAGACATCTATGGAATATATCACCCAAGCACTAATATATATCTACTCAGCAGCCCAGGGAAGTTTCAATAAAATAGACCATGTGCTGGGACAAAAAACAAATCTCAACAAATAAAAAAGATTGAAATAATTCCATGTTTCTTAACTGACCACAATGCAATGTCCTAAAATCAATAATAAAAGAAGCTCTACTAATTATACAAACCCATGAAGATTAAACAATGTACTAATAAATGATGACTAAGTCAAACAAAAAAAATCAAGAAAGAAATAAAAATATTTCTGCATTTAATTAAAAAGAAAGCAACACAACAAAATTTCTGGAACATATTAAAAACCATCCTAAGAGGGAAATTCGTAGCTCTGAGCATCTACACTAAAATAGCTGAAAGAGAAGAAATAAATTATTCAATTATACAAATGAAAAATAGAGAAAAACAAAAAGAAACCAAAGCCAAATGCAGCATATTAGAAGAAATAATAAAAATCAGAGCAAAAAAATCAATAAAGTAAAAACAATAAAAATAATACAAATAATAAATTAATTCAAGAGCTGGTTCTTTGAAAAGATAGACAAGACTGATATACCCTTAGTCAACTAACCAAAAGAAAGAAAATGTAAAGAAGAAATGAACAAAATAAGAGATAAAAAGGGAAACATCACAATAGACATCAAAATAATCATGACTGATTATAAGGTAATACTTTAAAAACCTATACTCCATGGGGTTGGGGATTTAGCTCAGTGGTAGAGCACTTGCTTAGCAAGCGCAAGGCCCTGGATTCAGTCCTCAGCTCAAAAAAACAAAACAAAACAAAACAAAACAAAAACAAAAACCTATACTCCATTAAATTAGAAAATCTAAAAGAAATGGATTAATTTCTAGATTCATTCTAGCCATGAAAATTAAACCAAGAAGAGATCAACAACTTAAACAGACCCAAAACAAATAGGAAGACTAAAATACACAAAACCTTCTGACTAATAAACCCCAGGTCCATATGAATTCACAGCACAATTATACCAGAACCTTAAAGAATAGTATTGCTTGACAAATAGTACTGCTTAAATTATACTGAAAAAGATAAAAAGAGGAAGCTCTTTCAAACTCTTCCTGTGAAGGTGGTATTACTCTAATATAAAACCAGGTAAAGACATAGCAAAACTACAGGCCCATACCCCTAACACATCTAGATGCAAACATTCACAAAATACAAGCAAACCACATACATATATTTAAAATGTTGTCTGTCTTGATCATATTGGCTTTACTTCAGAGATGCAGGAATGATTCAACACATGTAATTCAATAAGGAAATAAATCAGAAACAGAAATCACTTCATCTCAGTTGATTCAGAAAAGACATTTGACACTCTCTAAGATATATTGTATGGAAATGCACAAAAATTCAATAAAAATATTCATTGAAAAAAACATAAAAAATAGATGTATCTTTAGCCAAATTAATCAAAAGAAAGAGAGGGAGGACACAAATTAACAAACTGATAGATGAAAAAGGAAACATTACAACAGACCCTGAGGAAATTCAGAAATCCGTAAGAACATACTTAAAAATTATATACTCCAATAAACAAGAAAATCTGAAAGAAATGGATAAATATGTAGCTATGTATGACTTGTCAAAAAATCAAAATGGCATAAATAATTTAAACAGACCCATAACAACCAATGAAATAAATGTAGTAGTTAAAAATTTCCCACCTAGGGACTTGAGAAATGACTCTGGTTAGGCATACTGGCTGCTGTTGCAGAGGACCCGGGTTCAGTTTCCAGTACCCACTTGGCAGTTAACTACCATCCATAACTCCAATTCCAAAGGATCCACCAATGCCTCTGCCCTCCACAAGCACTGCTAGATACAGGTGCACTTACATATATGCAGGAAATACACTTACACACATAAAATAAACCTAATAAATAAAATATTTAAATACCAGCTAAAAAGATCCCAGGAGCAGATGAACACAGCACCAAATTCCACCGCACATTTAAAGAAGATTACTAATAGGCCTCAAATTGTTCCATGAAATAAAAAATGAAGGACAAGTCCCAAATTCTGTCTTTGAAGTCAGTAGTATTCTAATACCAAAACCAGATAGATATCTAACAAAAAAGAAAATTATAAACCAATCTCTATGATGAACTTAGAAGCAAACATTCTCAATAAAATACCCACAAATCAAATGCAAGAACATATAAAAGAGATTATACATCATGATCAAGTTGGCTTTATCCCAGGAATGCAGGGATGTTTCAACCTACCTAAATCAATAAATGTAATCAACCACACAAAGAGACTCAAGGACAGAAATCACATGATCATCTTATTACTGCAGAAAAGGCATTTGACCAAATCCAACATTCTTTATGATAAAAATCATGAATAATCTAGGCATGTAGGAGACATGTCTCAATGTAATAAAAGCAATATACAACAAACCCACAGCCAACATCATACTAAACAGAGAAAAACTGAAAGAATTGCCATTAAAATCAGGAACAAGACTCCCATCCTCAGACCTCTTGGGGTAAGTCTATAGTGCAGCCCTCCGTGCTTTGACTCCCTAAGCCACATTCACCCTTCCATCTCCCCCGCTGTTCTCTACTCCTAGTTTGGGCACTGCGCCATTCCTAGTCTTGGGGCCCCAGACACCTGGGGAACCAATACTGCTTCCTGATCCTTTTCACCCAGAAACAACTTAGTGCCTTTCTTGGGCCCCAGGAGCACCGCTTCTGGACATGGCCCCACCCTCACCTCTCTCTGCTTCCCGGGACCTGCACCACTGGCTAACTCTCCTAGCCTGCACTCTTATCCTCAGGCCTCTTGGGGTAAGTCTATAGCACAGCCCTCCGTGCCTTGACTCCCCCAGCCACATTCACCCTTCCATCTCCCCCGCTGCTCTCTACTAGTTTGGGCCCTGTGCCATTCCTAGTCTTGGGTCCCCAGACACCTGGGTAACCAATACTGCTTCCTGATCTTTTTCACCCAGACCAACTTAGTGCATTTCCTGGGCCCTAGGAGCACTGCTTCTGGACCTGGCCCCGCCCTCACCTCCCTTTACTTCCCTGATCCTGCAACACCCGCTAGCCTCTTTCTGGGGCTGACAGCCTCTTTCTGGGGCTCTGAGGCTTACCTTTCTGCTCCCTGATCCTTTGCATCCAGTACAACCCAGCTACTCAATCCACTCCCTGGAAAATCTTGGGGCTTCTTCCCACCCCATTTGCCTTTGCATCCCTGCATGGCACGGCCACGGCCAGGATGGCAGGTCAGTCCAACACCCAAGTTCCTAAGGCCAAATTCATTCTTAGAAGATACCAGACCTAAGGAGAAAGTCTGAAAACTTCTGACC
>NW_008345884.1:4634265-4643984 GCF_000622305.1 Nannospalax galili
TATTTTATTGAAAAAACAATGTAGGAAACAGCATATCTTAAAATGAAGTGGAGATCTTCTTTAAAGGGTAAAAACTCATACAATTTTATGTCTTACAGGGCTTTTACTGAGTTTATTATTATATGACTGTATTAATTCAACTGTGAACCTAAAAATTTACAGCCACCTTTGAAATAGATGTATCCTTGCTCTGGAATCTGTTACTGAATATGTTAAAGCTGTAATGAAATGCTTCTAAAAAAAAAACTTGAAAATAAAAATTGAAAATTAAAAAAAAATCAGGAACAAGACAAGGATGTCTACTCTCTCCATTCCTGTTCAATATAGTACTTGAAGTCTAAGCTATAGCAGTGAGAAGGAGATAACTATGATACAAATTAGAAAGGAAGAAGTCAAAGTATTTGCAGATGATATGATTCTTATACATTAAAGACCCTAAATACTACATGAGAAAACTCTTAACACTGATAAATACTTTCAGTAAAGTAGCAGGAACTAAAATTAACACCCCCAAATCAGTAGCCTTCTTATATAGACAGAAATCAGGGAAACAATCATTCTCATTCACAATAGTCTCAAAAAAAAAAAAAAAAACTGTAAAAAAATTAAACAAAAAAAATAAAAAAAAATAAACAGACAACAATAAAACTTTTAGGGAAACAATCATTCTCATTCACAATAGTCTCAAAAAAAAAAAAAACTCAAAGAATATCTTCAAGTAAATCCAATCTATAATGTGAAGGACTTGCGTACTTGTATAATAAAAACTTTAAGACATTGAAGAAAGAAATTAAAGAAGATACCAGATGATGGAAAGCTCTCCTTTGCTCATGGATCAAGAGGATTAGCACTGTGAAAATGGCCATCCTACCAAAATCAATCTACAAATTCATTGCAATACTCATTAAAATTCCAACAGAATTCTTCACAGAAATTGAAAAAAAATCTCAAATTTCATATTGAAGAACAAAACTCAGAATAGCTACAATAATCCTGAAAAACAAAAGAACTACTGAATGTATTATCATCTCTAATACTGAATTATATTACAGAGCTACAGTAATAAAAACAGCATAATGCTGGCATAAAACAGAGACATTGGTCAGTGGAATAGAATTGAAATCCCAGATTTAACTCCACATTTACAGTCACCTGGTTTTTGACAAAGTAGCCACAGATATGCACTAGATAAAAGACACCCTGTTCAACAAATGGTGCTGGTCAAACCATAGAAAGCAAAATCTAGAGGAATAGAGCTAGATCCCTATCTCTCACCATGCACAAAATTCAACTCAAAATGGATCAAGGACTTCAACAATAAGACCTGATAACATGAATCAGATAGAGGAGAAAATAGGGAATGCATTGGAAATTATAGGTACAGGAAAGGACCTTTTGAACAAGACTCCTATACTGCAAGCATTAAGTTCAACAATTGACAATTAGAACCACATGAAACCGAAAAAGCTTCTGTACAACAAAGGACACTATCATTCGAGTGAAGAGAGAACCAAAAGAATGAAAAAATATCTTTACCATCTAAACCTTTGAAAGAAGGTTAGTATCTAGAATATACAAAGAACTCAAAATACTAAACTTCAAAACAAACAAGCAACCTAGTTAAAATTTAGGGCAAGGACATGAACAGGGATTTCTCCAAAAACGAAGCACAAGTGGCTGAGAATACTTAAAAAAAAAACAAACAAAAACAAAAACAAACAAACAAACAAAAAAACTGTTCAGGGGCTGGAGAGAGCTCAGTGGTTAAGAACACTGGTTGTTCTTGCAGAAGACCCTGCTTCGAATCCCAGCACCCACGTGGTAGCTAACAACTGTCTGTAACTCCAGTTTCAGGGGATCTGATAGCCTCCTCTGTCTTCCATGAGGAAAATGCACTACAAGGGTGCACGTACCTACATGCAGGCAATACACGTACACACTTAAAATAAAAAAGAAAAGCAAAACAACACAAAACAAAAATGATTCAACATCTTTAGTCATCCAGGGAAATGCAAATTTAAGTCACTTTGAAATTTCCTCTTACCCCTGTCAGAATCACTAAGACCCAGTAATCAAACAGTGACAAATACTGGTGAGGATGTGGTGAAAGGGAAACATTTGTTCACTGCTGATGGGAGTGCAAACTGGTATAGCCACTATGTAAATAGGTGTGCAGATTCTTCTCAAAGCTAGAAATTGAATTACAGTTTGATCCAATCTTACTGTTTGTGAGCATATACCCAAAGTACTCTAACCCTACTACATAAATGCCTATTTAACCATGTTCACCGCTGCCCTTTTCATAATAGCGAGGAATTGGAAACAACCTACATGTCCATCAATTGACAGCTAGATAATGAAACTCTGGAACATATACACAATGGAATATTATTCAGTCTTAAAATTACAAATTTTTCAGGTAAGTGAATGGAACTGGAAACAAGCATCCAGAGTAAGGTAACCCAGACCCAGGGAGACAATCACACATTCTGAGTGCAAGCTTTGAAATCTTAGATATGCATGCTTCAATTTGAAAAAATCCACACAGGTTAAGAGATTAATAAATGGTCATGGGCAGGGGCGGGAGGCTTCCTGGGAGGGGAGGTAGACTGCAATGATGTATACAGGGAAAGGGGAATAAGAAAGAAGGAGGGGGTAAATGGGGTGAGGAAATGGGGGGGTGGAAGAGGGAGTATGGGAAGGGATAACTATCACTGAAGGCCTTTAGAAAAAGCCATATGGAAACCTACCACTAGGAGCTACTTACAGTATATAAATATACGGGGTTGGAGAGACGTCTTAGTGACTGAGAGCATTGGCTGCTCTTGAAGAAGATCCTAGTTTGATTCCCAGCACCCTGTGGCAACTAACAACTGTCAGTACTCTGGTTCCAGGGAAATCCAATGCTCATTTTATGTGTATGAGTGTTATGCCTGCATGAGTGTCATGCAATGCCCACAGAGGACAGAGGAGGTTGTCAGATCCCTTGGAACTGGAGTTATGGACAGTTGTTAGCTGCCATGTGGGTGCTGGGATTCAAACCTGGGTCTTCTGCAAGACCAGCCAGTGTTCTTAACTGCTGAGCCATCTCTCCAGCCCATACATAAAATATTTTAAAAAGCATATACATATACATTATAAAAAGGGATTAAAAGAAGTTACATTATAACAGGGGAATATTACCCTTACTTGATACTGTATGCCTGCAAAATAAAAGCACAATGCCAGGAATGGATTCCTCTTTTGAAACTGTAGATGCTTCATACATTAACTGGAGAACTAACAAGGAGAAATAAAGGTGGTGATGACTTAAGTACATCATCTCTACTACCTAGATTCCACAGTGCTAGAAGGTTCTATGCAACCTACCTGAAGAGAAAATTTAGCATGCACCTTTCCCAACTGTGAATCCTGTGATCTAAAAGATAAATGGCTTAGAAAGTATGGCCACTTGTGCAATAGTGACACAAATATTACAGGAGTAACCAACTACTTTCTAATTGGATTTAAGGTCTGCTTCATACAATGGAGCCCACACCTGACACTGATATCAAGCTTAGGAATCTGAAGCTAGACAGGTCACAAAATATAGGGGAGTGCCTACTGCTATTATTCTGCTAAATAGAAACAGCATTAAACTGACTTCTAATAAATTATTGTTATACCCATAGATTACTGTATCTCTCAACTCTCAGTGGAAAATATTCCTTAAGCAGGAGATGGTGATTAACACAGAGAACCACAAACTGGTCAATGTGCAGAGAATAATGGTACAGATTACTTATCATTGAATAGGACACCAATATCAAACTTCAGCCTCCCCAGGCTCAGGGATCATTGGGGAAGAGGGGAGTGGAAAGATTGTAAGAGCCAGAGAAAGTGGATGACCATAGTAACAGGGATTTCCAGACAGCTGGTCATTTATTCACATGAACTCACAGCAATGGTGACAGCTTAGACAAGGCTATGTAAGCTCAAGTCAGACAAAATCCCAACACAGGCATTGTAAAGTGGGCAAGATAAACCTGACTCTATAGACCTTTGTATATGCATTAAAATACATAAATTTGGTGGAGAGTTAGAAAATTCTGGTGCAGATGGAAGGGGATCTAAATATGATTAATATATATTGCATGAAATTTGTAAACATTCAATTAAAAATTAATTTTTAAAAAGAAATAGCAAAACAGCAATAAAATTCATAAGGAAACACAGAAGATCCCAGACAGCCAAAGCAATTTTGAGCAAAATTAATAATGCTGAGGGATTACCATATCAGATTTCAAACTGTATTACAGAGCTATAGTAATAAAAACAGCATGATAGGGGCCAAAAAACCCCAAACAAACGCATCACAAATAAACAAACAAAACAAACAACCCCCCCCAAAAAAAACAGACATGTATACCAGTGGATCAAAATGGAGACTCAAGCATGAATGTATGAAATTACAGCCACCTGATATTTGGCAAAGATGCCAAAAATACACACTGTAGGAAATAGAGCATCTGTAACAAATGGTGCTGGGAAAACTAGATGTCCACATATAAAAGAATGAAATTAGATTCATATCTGTCACCTTTCACAAAACAAAATCCAAATAAATGGTTTATAGACATCAATGTGAAACATGAAACTGAAGAAAACAAAATCAGTATCCTATGATGTATAGGAGCAGGAAAGGGCTCTCTATATTGCACTTCATTCATTCAGGAATTAAGGTCAACAACTGATAAACGGCACCTCATTAAACTAAAAACTGTACATCAAAGGAATCAATCTATCAAATGATAAGGAAACCCACAGATTGGAAGAAAAATCTTTGTCAGCCATACATCTGATAGAACATTCATTTTCAGAATATATGAATAACTCAAAAACAAAGAATCAATAAAACAGACTGCCCAATTAAAAATAATGCTGCAGATCTGAACAGAGTTCTGAAAAGGAAAAATAAAAATTGCTAAGAAATACCTTAAATGTGTTTAAGAGTTTTATTTTCTATGTGCACTTAGTCTCTGTATAAAGTTCATAATTATTCAAAATTGCTTAATATCTTCAGTTATTAGGGAAATGCAAATTAAAACTACTTTAAGATTTATTCTTACTCCAGCAGAATGGCTAATGAAAGCAACTGACAGCAATGCCTAGCAGTGTCTATGGAAAGCAGTGGGATTTCAAACTGGCACAGCCACTGTGGTGTCAGTATGGAGAATTCTCAAAACCTAAAAATAAATCTACTCTATGACCTAGGTATACCACTCCTAGGCTTATACCCAAAGGACTTGGAAATCAATTTAGTGAAGCCATGTTTGGTAGCCTCTCTCATGGCCACTTTGTTATTCACCATGAAACTTGTAGACAGCTGACTTGAAGGAATGGCTGCAGTAAGGCAACAAATTCATCCAGATGCAGAGACAATGTACCTCTTGTTTTTTATTATAATAAGAGATTATTCTGGTTCACTTCAGTCATTCTCTTATTCTTTCGGATTATATTTCTCTTTTTAAATTTAGAATCAAATGGAGAATTTAGTGTTTTTAGTAGTTCAGGATTGTATTGTTGTGAAAACTATTTGAATGGGTTTCTTACTCTTTGTTAGCATTGCATTAATGGTTACCACATATGTAACTACAAACACAGAGATAATTTTTAATATTTTTAGTTTAAGTTAGCATATGTTAACCTGTATTCTTCTGCATACGTACTATGCATTTTAACAAACTCATAGAGCCATGCACATGCTACATCCAACTCTTCTGTCCTCTGGTTACCAACTTCTGTTCCCTGTTTGTCAAACCCGGAGGCCTCTGCATTGTTCTTTGTCACAGCAGTGTGGTCCTTTTCACAATATTATATAAACTGAGGATGTGAAGCCTTTGAATTTGGTTTCTTTCATAAAATATAGGACATTTGGAGTGTTTTCATTTTTGCCCAATTAAATAGTATTTTCTGTGAATACAGGTTTCAATTAAGGTGTTTTATGGTAAATGTATATAAAAACAAATTATTTTCCAAAGTATCCTTCTAGTAAACCTTGAAATTAGGTAACTGTCTGACTATTCGGAATTATAATACGCTGTCATTTATCTTTCCATATAAATTATAGAATCAAGTTTTTAAAAAATAATGTTTATTGAAGTTGTTCTTTGGTAATTTCATACACATGAATGAAATGAAACCATGAAACAATGTGTTCTGGTTATGCCACCCCCACCCTCCTCTATTCACCTCTCATACCTGACAGCCCCACTCACCCCCATTACAAATATCTCTTTCACATTCACAGTGAATGTGGATCACAAAACAAAAACTTAAGCCTTTATATCAAGAGGAATTTAACTTTGGCAGATATTGATATGGAGTCTCTTTAAAGATGAGAAACTATATTATGAGACTGAAATTTTCTTGACTATATTAATGGCAATTGTGTTTGTGAATAATGGCAGTTTCATGTGTCTTCACAATCAGTATACCTTTTATTCTCTTGTGTTACTGTACTTGTTAGAATTTTTAGTGCAGTGTTGATATGTGATTTATAACTCATCAAAGAAAGGAGAGTCAATGGAGGAAAATGAAGACAGTTCAATAAAACTGTCTGTTTGGTCTCTAACGCCACGGACTTGAAACTGAACTGATTAATGAACTACACTATTTTAAGATATTTAAACTTTGGTTCGAATACCTTTGGCCACTGAGATGCCATGTACTAAGAAATGGTGCTAAGAAGAAGCTGGCATGTGTTACAGTAAACACACATTCTAGCAGTGAACAAGAACAGACTGAAAACAGAAATGAATTAAGGAGAAGAGTAAGCATAAGCGATGACTTCACCCAACCACCTTCTCAGGAAGTATGAATCAAAGAAGTGACATGGAACTCTAATCTTATCCTGGGTTAGCAGGAGTATCTTAATCTAGGATAGTTGACTCATAAAACTATTGGAGAAAAACTAAAGTTGTACTGGACAGATTACGGAAAAAGTGATAGAGGTAAGCATAGTTAACTACTAGATATTTTGGTGGCAGAAGAAGGAAGAGGAAAGAAGGGTAATCTGTGTGCCCCATAGTCTCCCTGTCTTCTTGTATCCACTAAGGATGATTAGGACAACAGAGACCAATTAAGTCCTTTACATAGAATATTAATGATGGTAGATTTCTTGGCATGGAAACAGGGATGTAGACTGATTCTAGAAAAGTCAAGGATTTTTAGGTGTTCTGAAATCTCAAAGTATTTGAGAATCAAGCATTTCTATTGACAAGAATTAAACAAGAAAACAGATCAAGATGAGGAGTCAAGGTAAGCACTCTGTGGCCAAAAGTTCTTCAGAAATTATGGGATTTCAGGAAATACACATGCGCAGGGGGCGGAGATGCACCTAGTAAGTTAATATTGTCATATTTGCATGTAAGAATAAAACAGCAGGGCTTTGTTTGGCACACAGAGATATACAGTCTTTAAATTTTGCTCCTGCCACTTGTTAGCCTTGTGGCTTAGTTCTTTTTATTAAAATTTTTTCTATGTTGTCCTCTTTTTAAATTGGAGCAGTAATATATAACAAAATATTGTTATAAAATTTATTTGAAACAACATAAAAGGTTTGCAGTAACATCGCTTCTTTTCATCACTTCAAAATTTGAAAGCGATTGAAGTGCTAACCAATAAGATTTCACAATTTCCATTTTTGTGCATGTAAACACTAATCTAGGTGGAAGTCTGAGGATAAAACCATCTCTTAGGAATGTGTATCTATGCATATACAGATGTAAAACATTTTACATATGTGCTAACAGGTCTCATGCTGTATTTCTTCTGGTATCACTGGTTAGTCTCATGGGTAAAAGTAAGAAAGAAGGCTAAAGCATTCATCTGTTGCAAGCATCCCCTGGGTACTGCTGTTTGCACTAACGCTTGTTGCTTGGTGAAACAAGCCATATCTTACTATTTTTATAGACCCTAGATGGTAGTAAATGAGTACAGCAGCCAAAGGTCAAAGTGTAAAAAGAGTTAGTTGTACTGCCTGCTTGCTGAGATTCCAAGCTGGTAACAGGCATTAAATCATACTGAAGGCAAAGTTTCCAAGAGGGAAGTGGGAGGTCAGACATGCTGGTCTTTAAATTCCCAAGACCATGATTCTTTGTGCTTTTCTGGTGCTCAGAAGCCTCTATGACCACAGAGAGTAGACTAGAACTTCATCAACTACCTTTCTGGGAGTCTGTAGCAGAGTGCCGAGCAACTTCTGACTGTGGGATTCTGCCTGGTTTATGAGCAGTCGAATTGTCATAAACTCATGAAGAAACTCTCCTTTGAGAACAAATCAAAGGCTCTAAAGGAGATAGTCAATGTTTAACTCTACAGTGAAATAAAAATCACCTTCTAAAACCAATGTAGTTTTTCCATAAATCAGACTTTTTAGGAAAGTCTCAAGTATGAGATCTAGTCATTGATCCTGTCATGGAAGGGAAACAGCTGCAACAATGATACAAAAATCTCAGTGTAAATAGGACTAAATAAACAATGACCAAGAAAAGTAAGTTACAAACACATATCTCGAGTCTTGTAATAAGGGCAAGCAAGTTAATTGATCATGGACTGGACATTTCATGCTGAATGTTCAGCTGCTTGAACGTTCATGCAGGGACATTCAAAGGAAATATTCAGTATTTAAAGGATTTTGTTCTAGTTTTATTTTGCCTGGACCAAACTGGCAAACTTTGAAGTTCTCCTAAAATGTAGGCATTTGGGATCCTTCTTTGCTCTGTTTTCCATTATTTTTTTACCTTTCTGCTATGAAGTCTTCTTTATGGAACTGCTTACTGGCCCCAGTTTTTCCAAATTGTTGATCTTCAACACAGGATAAGCAGGTTTCTATTTTATACCTCACATTTGCATGGTTCTTCAGTGAAATTAAACTTTGTAAATGAATGTTCCCAAGTAAATATGTATGATTACCTCCATATAGAAAACTACTACTGAGCACTCAAAAGGAATTTTAATAAATTCAAACATTTATAAAAACTCTAAACATAACTGAACTTTCAGAAGGTAGAGAAGTGTGAGGACTTGAACTTCTGCAGGGCTGATACATGATTAACACAAAGTAAAAACATATGTTTTAAAATATAAATTACATGCTCTTTTATTTAATTTTAATTTAATTTTATTTTGCCTTTTTGAGACAGGGTCTCCCTGTAGCCCCAGCTGTCCTGGAACTCACTATGTAGACCAGGCTGGCCTTGAACTCACAAAGATCCACCTGCCTCTGCCTCCCAAGTGCTGGGATTAAAGGCATGAACCACCACGCCTGGCACATGAGCTTGTAAAGCACTTGTATGTGCATGTGTATTCATGCATGCATGCACGTAGGTGTATATTCATTCTGCTTCTATATTTAAAACTTTTGATGTCCCTCTATTACATGTGCAAATGATGCAGGGTGGATTTTAAGGGAATTTATGCTTTGTCACTTTTGTTTTCTGTATCTAGAAACAGGGAACCTGGGACTTCTGCAGCAGAATACACACATGGTTCTTGGATCTCTTTGCACATGTCAATTTCTCTGACTAGAATATTCCTCACTTAATATCTCTAATTTTGCCTACATGATTTACAAATGGCAGTAAACGCTTATTCCTCTCTCTCTCTCTCTCTCTCTCTCTCTCTCTCTCTCTCTCTCTCTCTCTAAAGGAACCTCACACCCAGAGAGCACACCTGTCCCC
>NW_008345884.1:4643996-4670352 GCF_000622305.1 Nannospalax galili
TAAGTAATGTGAGTCTACAGACTCCCAAATAGTCTATGGCTTTACAGGGATACATAATTCTGGAGCTAGAGCGTAATGGACAATCCCATAATCCCATATAGGAGGTCTAAAAACTGTTGGGATTTAACAGAGTCCAGGGACCACAGCTCCTAGGGGCACAGATTCCTGGAGTTAGAACATACTGTTGTGGTAGCATGTCAGGCATCAGGTTAGTCAGAGGGCTGGTACAGAACTTGCTCATGGGTCCAAATGATATCTGAGAAGAAAATCTCAAATCAAAGCTAACATGAACGATCACATATAAATATGAAAGACACAAGCAAAGAAGAAAAAATTAGACAAATTCTGTGGTGGTTTGAATGAAAATATTCCCCATAGGCTCCAAGTATTTGGACATTCTTCCCCTCATTGGTGGCGCTGTTTTGGGAGGTTTTAGGAGGTGACGCCATGCTGGAGGAAGCACATCACTGGGGCAAACTTTGAGAGTTCTTAAATCTTTTGGGGTCCCCAGTCCAATGTTGCTTCCTGTGGTGCTTGAAGATATGAGGACTTAGCTTTCTCCTCCTGCTCTGGCCGCCTTCCCATGCCTCTCTGTGATGGTCTCCAATCACTCTGAAACTGGAACCACAGCTCAGATAAACTCTTCTTCCTATAAGGTCCCTTGGTTATGGTGTTTTATCACTGCAAAAGAAAAGTAACTAATACAAATGGTAAATTTAAAAAAAATTCAAAAAAGATATTTAAATTGGGTCTTAAGAAAGCTTTCTGTTTCCTTACGGACTCAAGGGATTTTATGGTACATAGTAAGTGTATAAAAATACCTGTGCATAAATGAACAATTGATTGACTGAATAAATAAGACCATTTACCCCAAGTATAGAATCCTCTTTAATTCTAATAAGGCCAATGGTAAGAAAATGAGTTGGATTTAATATGTAAGACCAAATTTTAAATAAAGTGATTCACAAAACAGTTTACACAGTTATATAAACTCCTTTAAATCACAGAATCCTCAATGCAGAGGAAAGATGGGCTGCTCTTGGATTTTGCTCTCCATAGGACTCATCACAAATTTCCCCCAAACTTAGTAGCTAACCACAACTACTGGGTTATATTTTAAGGTTTTAGTGAAACAAAAAATTACACAGGTTAAAGTGGGCAAATTTTGGCTTTATGTAGTGTTGACTGAGGTTATTCAGTGGTACTCAGTTGGTAGATAGACAGATCTCTATGTATTTATTCAAGAATTTGTCTCAAATTGTTAGAAAATTCATGTCAGTAAGGACTGTGCAGGGCACCACATGTTTCTTAGTAATTAATGTCTCATTGTGCTTAGATTTCTTACATGGAAATGCAGGGGTCCTTGAAGGAATGAATAAAGAAAGTTGAAACTGTTATTCTCTTTAAAACTCGGACTCAGAAACTAGCATTGTCACTTATGCTGTACTTGATTGGCCAAACCTCTTGTAGAACCCACTCAACTTCATAAGACATTTAGGAAGTAAGTAATGCCTACCCATAATCATACAGGATTGTTAACTCCATGCCTTTAGGATGTTCATGAAAGTATCTGGCATACAATTGAGTGTGTCAGTGCAATCCACATGTTAAGGATCAATAAATATTACCTTATTACTTTTTCCTTAAAGAATTAATACAAATAAAAATATTAATGTATTATTCTCATATGCCAGTGCATAGCCTGCTTGAAGTAATTTCAGGAAAATGTATTTTGCTTAGTATAGGATTACTTATGACAATATTAAAATTTTCACTAATATAATTACTTATTATGGATTTCACAGAATCTTGATTGTACTGGAAAAATCTCTCTTTCCCCTTTTGTGTAATTTTTTCCCCTAAATCACATTAGTAATCCTGTTTGTAAATTTTAAGAATAGTAAAAAAATTTTGAATGAAATACTGTTCATATCTTTTATGTGTCATGTCCATAAAATACTAGGATCTAGTTTTCTGGTTTACCTTTTATCTTTTATCTCTTCAATACCAATTATGATTCCCCCTACCTGGATAACAAGAGTTTTGAAATTGGAAATAACAAATTCTAAGTACTGGAGGACTCAGTGAGTACTCATTTCCAGAGGAATATGCATATATAAAAAAAGGAAAATATACTACCTTACAATAAGTTTACGGATCTCATTATAAGAAAATAAATAACTAGTAACACTGTCCTTTGAGTCCCCTTTCTTTTTGATTTGTGTAATGTTAATACTCCTATCATTTGTGGAGAAAGAAACCAACAGACAAGCCTGTCTCCAGGTGTCGCTTCTGCAGCTCATCTACAGGGATAGCCTACTCTAAAGCCTTTGGTGATACTCCCACCCAAGAAAAATTAGTTGAGTACCTGTTTTGATCACTGCAGTTACTTTCACATGTGGATTGAACATGCTTCAAGCTACAGGCTTTCCAAACATAGAGACCTGCACTTTCTTCTTTATGTCTTATTTTGCTATGCTTAGAACCCATGACCTGAGATAGTTAGAAAAAAAAAAAACAAAAACAAGACTACTCAACTAGGCAAACTGTATCATAGATTATCAAATTGGTTTTTATCTAAAAAATATTACCTTCTTTCCATGAAAGCTAAGGAATTTTCACACACAATCCAAATAATATCATTATCAAATTTTGTCAGCTATTTTAATAAATTCTTTTGCTAATAATCTTTTATTAATATTGTCAAAAAACTTGACAGTTTGAATATGAGTATGTTTCTTCATTTCATCTTTAAATTAATCAATGACATGGTCCTGCCTTTAGACAGGGAGACTGTGGGAGAAAAATTTATAGATTCTTTTTTTAACTCCTGCGGTCAGGAAGCATCTTTTAATAGAGAGAAACAAGAAAGTATACTGAATAGCCACTATCTGTTGCTGACATATGTATGTACCAGGACCTAAGCAAGGAGGAGCTAATAGTGATTACCACAGGAATGTTTGAGTATTAGGCTACATCAATCAGAGATTCACAAATAAAGCCTATCTGTGGATGGGGCTGGAGAGATGGCTCAGTGGTTAAGAGCACTGACTGCTCTTGCAGAGGACCTGGGTTCGAGTCCCAGTACCCACATGGCGGCTATGAACTGGTCCTTAACTCCAGTTCCAGGGGAATCCAAAGCCCTCTTCTGACCTCTGTAGCATTATTGCATGACACGGGTGAACTCACATATATGCAGGCAATACACTCATACACATAAAATAAAAATAATAAATAAAAAAACTGTGGAAAAACACTAGTGGATCTGTTTTACCTAGTGTTTTCACTTATTTGAAATTAAAAATATGTTTTACATATCAACTATTTTAAGAGATTTTAGGGTAGAAACAAGAGCAGCAAATAAACATCAAGACAAAAAAAATCCATGAAATTTTGATTAACAAAACATTCTTAAATGTGAAAACTGTAGAACTGAGTTCATAACACTGATTAACGGCAAGTTTCTGGTTCTGGTCTGAGGGAATTCACTTTATCTCATCTTTGACTTTGTGTGGACAAATCCCTTCTTGTGCTCCTCTTTATTGGGAGTATTAAGGCTATAGCTGTTTCTGGAGCAGATAAAGGAACTATGCTATGATTGTCAATTATTTTTATTATTCTCTTTTATTCTTCTGATTTCTATCATGTTTTGCTATCCAATAAAAGGCCAAATACATTATTTATCAAAATAACTTACAATATTATAATACTTGGCCCATTATTATCACCAATGTTTTTCTTTTTTTCTAATTTAACAATTAGTGCTTCACCATTGAAGCATAAAGAAAGACACTTTTGAAGAGTAACAGAGTGCACTAAGGTAACAATAGTCATATGAAAGCCCCCAGTGAAGGAACCTGCCATTTCCCAAACTTAATTGATCACGGAACATCTGTTTCCATATAATTCCTCATATTATTTCCCACAAACTATCCTGAGAAACGATAGTTTATCTATTTCATTTGTTTTTAATTAGCTTTTAAACTAATACACAAAAGCTGTATTAGGCTTGATATATATATCAAGGTGGAACTTTATATATAAACACTAGTCAGGTGATTTTGATGCATTGGCTTTCCATGATTACAAAATTGTACACATTAATAAAACATCCTGTGATGTTTACCTAAAGGTATATATTGCATAATATTGACATCAATTTAACCATCTATCTCCTTAAACATGTATAATTACTTTATGACGTAAACATTCAATATCCTTTATACTAGCTTTAAAAGATATACTCTATGCAATTATATCTGCAGTAACCTGTTACTCACACACAAGAACTTCTTTTTCTAGCTAGAAATATTCCCACTGATCAACCTCTCTCCATTCATCCATCCCCAGTATTCTCCCCAGACTCTGAAAACTTTATTCCATTCTCAACTTTATAGATGTTTTCTCCTTGGTTTATTATTAAAGTCTTGAGTCACACTGAATGTAAACAGAAGATATAAAATCAATCTGCAGACCACAAGCCCACAAGTCCTTCCAAACCTCTAGCTTCTCCATCAAACCAGTGATTCCTCTTTCTTTCCATAGTAAGAAGGAAAACTGCAGAGCTCTTCTTGATTCAAGAGCTGCATAGACATAGAGTGTTGCTCAACTTATTGTGTTTACTTTAATCTTTCTTCCATATACATTATAATGGTTCTTACCAAATGTTTCACTTTACAGTGAACTTTTTCATTGCTTCTACATTTTTTATTGAATCTTTTGAATTTTACAATATAGTTTAATGGCAATTAGATATGCTCCCCTCTCCTCACCTACTCCCACTAACTCTTTCAATTTAATGAACTCACATATAACATGGCCTATAGAGTATGATTTGTATCCCCCAATGTCCTTCAGTGTGAATCCATTCACTAGGCTCACCAAGAGTCCTAACCCTGTAAGACACTGTCTTTCGCCCCTCCCAGAATCCATCAATTGTTAAAATTTTCTTAGGTTAGGTTGGGATTTCTTGCCTACTTCCCCACATCTGCACTGGGATTTTTGTCTGTATTAAGCTTGCAGATGGAACTTTATAGATAAACACTAGTCAGGTGATTTTGATGCATTGGCTTTCCATAGTTACAAATAAGAATTTGTCTTCTGATTCAGTTTCCTTCCATGTCTGCAAGGAGCAGGGGTGGGTATTTTACCTGGGACTGGCCCTAGAAAGCTTGAAGGCCCCAGGTGGGGTGGGAGGTAAGCCTGTTATAGAGGACAAGAAACCACAGAGACTGAGGGGGAGGGCAGGTCCACAGGCAGCCTGGTATGTGAGCAGTAACCAACAAGCACTCAAGTGGTGAAAGTGAGACTTTGGGGAGGAGGATAGAACACCAATGTTTTGTTTTGGTTTGTCTTTTGTTTTCTAGCATTTGGGAACTTTCAGTGCCTTTGAGTAAAGAACCTCCTGAAACATACTTGAGACCCCTGGATCCAGACAAATTAGAAACTCAAAGATAAGAAAAACAGCTTAAGATGTTCTTGCTACTGAAAGGTGATTTCTTGTGCATTTCCTTCAAGAAGCCTCCCACCATTCTTCTAACTTGTCATTCTACTTTGTTCTACAGCAAGCTCATCCTGACAAATGGATTGCTAAAGATTTGATGAATGACATATTGACTTTTTAAAATTTTTATTGATTTTTTTGTGATTTTCATTTAATATAGTTTGATGGTAGTTGGATCCCCTCCCCATCCATATCTCCCCCCTCAGTCTCATGCCCAATTTAATGTACTCATTTATATATACAATATGGCTATAGAGTATGATTTGTATTCCCAAATGTCCTTCAGTGTGGGTCCATCCACTGGGTCCACCAAGAGTCCCATCTTCATAAAACACTGTCTTTCCCCCTCCCAGCAGACAAAAGTTCTTTGGTTGGGTTGGGATATCTTACCCGCTTCCCCATGTCTATGCTGGGATTTTTGTCTGGTTTGAGCTTGCATAGACCTTGCGCATGCTGTCACCATTGCTGTGAGTTGATAAGAATAAATGACCAGTTCTCTGGAAGACTCTTGTTTCCTTGTTGTCATCTACCCTCTCTCTGGCTCTTAGAATCTTTCTACCTCCTCTTCTGCAGTGATCCTTGAGCCTTGGGAGGCAGAGGTTTGAAATAGCTGTCCTAGTCAGGAATAAATACTCTGGGCCTCTTGTTCTCTTCACATTTCCTAATTGTGGGTCTCTGTGTTAATAACCACCTGCTGCATAAGAAAACGTCTCTGGCGAGAGTAAAGAGATGCATTCATCCCAAGTATAGAGGCTGTATTGAACACATCACCTAGGGTTAAGCCATTCACAGACACTTATTCCTTGTATTTGACCAGTTCCGAAATTCTATAATAGCCTCCATATTTTGTAAAAAGAAGCTTCTTTGATGAAGGATGAAAGGTACACTTGTCTGTAAATATAAGGATGCATGTTTAGAATAAAGTAAGAAATTACATTGGTCTAAGGATGTAGCAAAGTAGATTTTTCTCTAAGATCTAGGTCATGTATATTTGACTCTGTTTACAGTACTGCACATGAGTTTCCTCCCATTGAGTGGTCCTTAATTCCAATTAGACAGTTGTCGATTACTGGCATGATAAAAGTACCACCAATAGAGATAGTTTGCTGGACCATTCATTGCTGTTTATTAGACTTCACAACTGGGTAGGACCATTGATTTGTTTTCTCCCTTGGCAGCTTGTGTAGTATCCTCTGATATCATGAGAGCTCATCTTTGGGAGGAGGCTTCCAGGTCAGTTCCAGCTTGATTGCTCCAAGTACTGTGTCTGAAGTGTAGCCTGTCTTTACTAATAGGGTCTTACCTTTAAGTTCTGGGTCGCAATCAAGGGCTGTGGCAATAGCCTATGATACTTTGGGAATCTCTTGGACTACCCTAACCAATAATTTGGAGGGAAATTTCTCCTGTCCAAACACTGTGTTTCTTGTTATAGAGCCTTCAGCTATACGCATGTACTTATATTTTTCAGTAGGTGTCTGAAGTAATACATTTCTCTGGTTTTTCATACCATCTAAGTAATATTTATCTCTCCTCTCACTCCCCTGTATAACACTCTGTTCTAGTTTGTTCCTCCATTGCTGTGACAAAATACTCCGACCAATACCAGTTTTGGGAGGAAAGGGTTTATTTGGCTAAGATATCCTGGGTCACAATTCATCAGAGAGCCCAAGGTAGGAACTCAGGGCAGGAACCTGAAGGCAGGAGCTGAAGCACAGGCCATGGAGGAATTCTATTTACTAGCTTGCTCCCCTGGCCCCTGCTCAGCCTACTTTCTTACACAATACAGAACAGCCTGCCCAGGGGTGGCACCACCCACAGTGTGCTGGGCCCTCCCACATCACTCAAAAATCAAGAAAATACCCCACAGACATGGCTACAGGCCAGTCCAATGGAGGAAATTCCCCAGCTGAGGCTCCCTCTACTCATGTATGTCAAGGTGACAACTAAATATCCAGCACACACTTCTTACTCCCTCTGCAGTTAAATTACCCTCTCCATTTTCCCCATTCCCCCTTAACAACACCTGTCTCTTACTCTCTCCATCTCTAGAACTCCTTCTTCCCCTTTATTCCCATGGTTCATTTCCATTTTTCTGGCTCCTGCAGTTACATCAGGATGTATACTCATGTTTACAGATTTGGAGCTAATATCCACAAATGAGCGAGAATGTAGTTCACTTGTTTTTCTGAGTCTGTGTTACTTCACTTAGTATAATTGTTTCTCGTTCCAGTCATTTATCTGAAAATTTCATAATTTCATCTTTCTTTACTGCTGAGTAGAACTCCGTGGTGTAATCATATCACATTTTCATTATCCAGTCATCAGCTGAGGGAATTTAAGTTGTTTCTCTTTCTTAGCTGTTATTAAATGAGTAGCAATAAACATGGCTGTGCAAGTATCTCTGTGGAAGGATGAGTTCGTTGGATATGCTACAAGGAGTGGTATGACCAGATCGTATGGTAAATTCATACTTACTTTTTCAAAGAGTTTTCCATACTGATTTTCACAGCGGTTGCATTAGTCTGCAGTCCCACCAACAGCAGATGAGGGTTGCAGTGCCCTTCTTTCTCACTCCATCACTGTATAATACATTTCTTTCATGCAGCCATTGCATCTCTCCTATCCTTAAATAGTAAGGACTTAGTTCCCAACCTATGAAAGATGCTTAGCTGGCTTTTATTAGCAGTTAAATGTATTAACAAAAGAATTTTATGCCCTTAACCCCAAATAAAAGCAAATTCTAAATAAGATGCTTAATTCATTGGTGACATATTCCAAACAATATTGATTCACATTTTGTCAAAATATTTTTGAAATAAATTAAGATTCCAAACTTTGTGAATGGCAGCACACTACGGATACATTTTAAGTGTTAAGAGGAAAGGCTCATTGATGAGAAATCAGTTCACTGATTTACATAGAATAGTTGTCACTGATTACGTGAAGAGAGCTGTTCTCAAGGGTGAAAACAACATAATTGCTTATTTTCCTTCTTTTTGCTGAATTTTGTTGTGAGATAAAGCTCTATACTATCAACGTCTTGATTGCTGAGGTTTTTGTTCATTTTTAAATTGCCATGTAATATATTTTAGCCAAATTGTAACTTCTTCAGTATTGCTTATGACTACTGTTAGTAGTGCTTGAAATCAGACACACAGAATTTCCCCATACACAGAGCTAGTTTAAGTCTTCAGAATGAGGAGAGGTTTTAGGAAGTTATTTAACTATTGCCTTTCTCCACACAAACTCTAGATAATTATTTTGAGAATGAATTGACTCTCAAAGTGATGTTCAGAACACTATGGCATTAGAAGGACATGTGCAGTGTAGTAAAGTTAAGTACACATTACTGTAAAGTTCTCACAAATGCCACAAGGAACACAAAAGACGTGATCTGTTAGGGAAATACTTGTAAAACATGCAATGCATGGAATGGATGAATTCTTTGGATTCACAGTGTTTATAAAAACCACCAACAAAACAAATACTAATCCAAAAATAAATATTTTTGGACATGAACAAATCAAATGCACAAGCAAAAGAAGGAATGACAAAATTTACTTAAATTTTAAAAAGTACAAAACAAGAGAGATAAATAATTTTAGCCTACAAAGAAAATATTGACAAAATTAATGTGTTTGGTATTTTGTTGAAAAGACTGTGAAATAGCATGGTTCTTTGCTTTGTTGGTAAGAATATATTGATATCATATGTTTGCACAGTAATTTAATACCTAGCAAAACCAAAATCCACAGAGATTTTTTGACATACTTTCATGTTTCACTCTATAATTATTCTTACAAAAATTCCCAGGATATTATAAACTTTATTTCAATGTTTATGTTATTGGAAAACTTTAAGAAGTGGCTTCAATTTCCCCCAATAATCCAGCAAAGTCCTGGAAATTTTCCTGTTTCTTCTCACTGATTTTATGTATACTTCATGCATGTTACTCAATAAAAATAATCTTAGTTTGGACCATAAATTTTATATCTATGCTTCCAGCATCATGCAAATGAACTTGAATTTTTATTTTCAATCTTTTTTGGAATTTTTATTTTTTCTGTGTGTATCTATAACTCCTACTAAAATTTTCTGTAAAATATAAAAGTAATATACTCAGAAGTTCTCTGAAATAATTTTAATGCGAATGGACTATGATTCCCCCTTAAATATTAGAAATCCTTGTTTTGATAATTGCTTCCAGTGTGCATAATGACTGCTGTTGAACTCGCCCAGCATTTGAATCCTCTGATTTTGATGCAGACAGAATTCTAGTTAATTGTATTTTAATTGTTTTATTGAGGAAATGTGATTTGTTCTGCACAAGGCAGATCAAAATCTCAGTTTGGTATGAGTATAGTGCTGACTAATTTCTGAAGGACAATGTTAATGGTTGCTGAATGAGGAAATTTTATGCCTGAATAATGTTCTTGATGTTCTTATTTTAAGCTGTTGTCATTTGATATTAAGTATCATGATTAAAAATCAGAAGACAAAGTTAAAAAGAAAAGCTCAGCCTCCCTTTAACATGAATTTCAAATAATAAAATGGCAGAAAGGCTCTTTCACATCATCAAAGACACAGTCCTCATTAATAGCAAAGGTGCCGGGGTCAGTCAGCTAGGCTTCAAAGCCCAGCTCTCACCAGCTAGAACTTCTGTGACTTTATGCAAGTTAGTTAACTTCTATGTGGCTGAGATGCCTTGTTTAAGCATTTAGAATAAAATTATATTTCATTCATACGCGTATTACTTTTCTTTGTCTTCTTAACAAATGTTCACACATTCAGTAGCTCAAAGAGCCACACTTTCATTCTCTGACTGTCTGGTTAACAGATGTCATGAATAGATTTGATGAACTAGAAACCAAGGTTTCAGCATGGCTGTGTTTCCTCTGTCAGCGATACGGACATCTGTCTTACCGTTGTGGCTTGCTGCTTTCTGGAGCTCATGCTCCCAGCATTTTCAAAGCCAGAAACAGCATCCTCTCCCTGTTACCCTGTGGGCCTGTTTCCATCACATAGCTTTTGTTTTCTCTATGTAGTCAAATCTCTCTCTGATGATCTAAGAAATGTTACAGAGTTTGTTGTTACAAAGTTGTTAGAGAACAAATACACAGCCCCCTCACTTTATATCCTCAAGTTGCCCTTCAAGTAAAATGAAAATGAAATTTATGCAAGCAAGCACAGTTTTGAGGAACAGAATATGACACTTTTAAATCAATAAATAATAAACATATAAATAAACAAAAATAATTGTGGTCATTGTGTAGCTTAAGAAATCAAAAGTTTTTATTTAAAATAAAAGAGAAAGTGGGCCAGGAGTGGTGACCTGGCCTTTAAACCCAGCCCTAGGGAGGCAGAGGCAGGTGGATCTCTGTGAGACTGAGGCCAGCCTGGTGGTCCACATAGTGACTTCCAGGCAGGCTGGGACTAGGGAGATCCCGTCAAAACACAAAATAAACAAAAAAAGAGTATGATAGAGAGGAAATGGGCAGGGAAGAGATGGCTCAGTGATTAAGAGCACTTATTGTTCTTGCAGAGAACCCGAATTTCATTCCTGGTACTCACATGGAGGCTCACAAATATCTGAAACTCATGTTCCAGGGCATCCAACTCTCTCTTCTGGCCTCCGTGGCTACGAGGCACATAGTGCACGTGTAAAAAATAGGCAAAACACTCATTCTTTAAAATAAGAATCATTTAATAAATCATGTGTGTATTTTGAATTCCTTTAAATATGTTATTCCAAATTATGCTTATTGTAGTTATAGAATAAAATACAATGTAATAAATCTCAAAAAAATGTAAGAAAATAGGATTAATAAAAGTTGAGAGGAAAGAAATTAGGAGGAAATGATCATACTAATTTCTTCATGTTTATTCTCCGAAATTCAATAAATATGGCTAATCCTACTATATGCATCTAACAAAAATAATAGTTCTTACCTCAAAACTTCCTATAATCTTATTTTTTCTTAACTTCATAGGTACACTGAGAGGAAATAATTCTTAATGTTTTAGTATCTGTCTGAAATATTGGATCTCCTATGGCTTTATCTGATGATAAATCCAAATTACAATGTCAATGTTATGATCTTATATTGATAAGTCAGTTCATCTACTAAATTATCATAATTCTATCATCTGTCCAAATATAAAAACAAATCATGCTGAATGAAATAGATAAAATGGTCATGTAAATTATTGTATGTGTAACAGAACTGAGTTTTTATATTTTTGTATAAAAATATATTTTTATATTGCATTCTCTTTTATTAACAAGAATTAATTTATAACAATATCCTTAATACTAGAAAGTTACTGTTTTTCAATTATAAACATAATAATGCCTCTGGTACCAAATGATGATGTCCAGAGGGTCTTCTAATTCTCATATCTGATCTCTTACTCTGAGCTCATGGAACCCCTCTAAGTATTTGGAGGACGTTTGCCTTTTCAAGCTACCACCTGAACACTGATTCAATAACCTTGTCGCATATTAGAAGTTAATGCAGTTGAACTTCCTCAAGTCAACATCATTAGAATTTCTGGGGTAGAAACCAGGCATTATTTTTTGTTTGTGCTTTAATCGCTAAGGAATTTCAATGAGTGGCTAAATTTAAGAATAGACATCAAACTTTACAGAACCATTAGCCCAATAGACTGACCTCACATAAGGGGTTGCTTATGTCCCATCCTCAGACCTCCTACAGCATAAAATGAATTTTTAAAATCCAATGATTCATGTCCACCTTCACATCTGAGTACTACAGATTTAAATGTCTAAATTTCAGTGATTTCCTAACTTGTCTCACTTTATCTCTGCTCCTGATGTAATTTATGTGTGAAATATTTTTGCCTGCATATTCCTGAAAGGTATTTTGAAAACTCTACTTGAATCTACAGTTGAATATTCTTTCTTCCCTAAGCTATGAAGGATTTTTCCTGAGCTTCCATCTCAGTAATATTTTGCTCACCCTCGCTTCATCTTACCACCTTCTTAATGTAGATTTATTGAGCTCTTTCATGTCTCATGTTTAAATTCTTTCCATTTGTACCTAAAATTCAGATATAATTTTTCACCCTTTAGGATACAAGACAGCTTCTGGTAGAAATTCAGCTCCATAGTGTTCCCTCCTCATTGCAGCATTTGTGCAGTGTGCATTATTAATCTCTCTAGTACCCATCAGCATCAGCTGATCATCAGTTTCAGCTACCTTAATATCAACGACCTCCAGAAGAGATTGCACATTTTACACAAGCACCTCATTCATGCAATTCATTTCTATGGATTACAAACTAGCATTTTAATAAGAAGATTAAGATAATTTTTACATTTTCTGATATCTTCATAAATAGGAAATTGGCAACCTAAAAAAGTACAGACTGGAAAAAATCTAAGAGTTAAACTGAGAGTGCAACAATGTCCTTTGAAAGCAAATGTAACAATAATAAATTATTTTCACTTTCAATTAATTGAGACAGAGCTCTGTACACTTCTCATTTGATTTAGTTCTTGTTTCCATCATTTATAATCCAAATAAATTGCCAACATTTCTAATCACAGCTGAAAGAACTTTATGTATTCCTTCTGCAACATAATGTAATAGAATTAGTTGAGCAGATTGTCATTTTAATAAATTCAGATTTTTGTTCAGCTAGTAAACATGCCATGCAAGATAATTAAATTATATCTGAACTTCAAATATTAATGATAATGTAGTTATCCGTTTATTATAGTCTTTACTTTTAAAAAATCAGGATAAACTCAAGTTCAAAAACCTGATACATTTACTTCTTTGTAATACTTTTCAATTAAAAAAAAAAGAATTCTGACAGCTTTCTTCAACCTCCCAGCTCCCCTACCCCATCTCTCCTCCTAGTATGGACACTGGCCCATTTCTTCTCTTGGCACCCCAGAGCTCTGGACTGCCTTCTTGGCCCAGACTCCCCACTCCTTCCCAATCCTTTGCACCCAGACAACCCAATACCTTGGTCTGGTCCCTGGGAGCCCTCAAAGCCGGTTCCTTCCCCAACCTCACCCTTGTATACCTGAGACAGGCCCTCATCCATGGCCAGCCCAGCTCCCAACTTCCTGAGGCCAGCATCTATCCTGGGTAAGTTAGACCACACCAACTGCACCTTGACTCCCACAACCTTGTTCACCCTCCAGGCTCTCTTACTGGTGTGGGCACTGGCCTATTTCTTCTCTTGGCAGCCCAGACATCTGGACTGCTCTCTTGGCCCAGACTCCCCACTTCTTCCTGATCCTTCGCACCCAGACCAACCCAATTCCTAAGTCTAGTCCCCTGGGGGCCTGTTCCCTCCCCGACCTTGTCTTTGAATACCCGAGACCAGCCTTCAACCCTGGCTGTTGCATCCCCAACCTGGATTCCTGAGACCATCCTCTTTCCTTGCTTGCTCTGGAGTCCTAAGACCAGCCTCCTTTGATGACTGCCTGAGAGTCCTGAATCCTACCTCTACCTAGCAATCATCCCAAATTGTACTATGCCTGCTGACTAGAGGGATCCAAACCTTAGGAGAAAGCCCGAGATCATCTGATCCTCATCCAACCTGGGCCTCTGTGGGAAATCCTGAGCAGCAAGACAAAAGCCATCTGGCCCCTCCAAAATAAAATCAAAAGAGAGAACCTGAAGCTTAGACCAACCAGCTTTTCATGCTCAACAAGTAAACCACAAAGGCTCATAAAGTTTACAAAAAGAAGCCAACCTAAACTCAACAAAGCAAGACTTGACTCTCACACATGAATCAGAAACTACAAAAGATATCCACATGTCAAAGCCACAGTGAAAATATAACAACATGAAAAACCCAAATAAAATACCCCACCAAGTAAAAACAATCCTGTAAAAGAGTACAATTAGAACCCCCTAGAGATAAGACAGGGCATGGAACTCTAAAGAACAGTTATAAACATGATAAAAGAATTCAGTGAATTTAAAGAACACACAAAGAAATCAAAGAACTGAAAGAAGATAGGGATAAACTTCTGAATGAATTCAGAAAAGAGTTAGAAATATTGAAGGATACTCAGGCTGAAATGAAGAAGGAAGTGAAAAATTCAGTAAGCCAATTAAAAAAGACAGGAGAAAGCCTCACCAATAGGATGAATGAAATAGAAAACAGAATATCAAGACTGGAAGATAAAGTGGATGAACTAGACCAATCAATCAAAGATTATGAAAAATTTAAGAAAATACAAGAATGGAATGTGTAGGAATTGTGTGACACCATAAAAGGACCAAATTTATGCATCATAGGCACAGAGGAAGGAGAAGAATCTCAGGATAATAGTATGGACCAGATTTTCAACAGGATTTTAGAAGAAAATTTCCCAAAATTAAAGAAAGACATGCCCATACAACTACAAGAAGCATATAGAACACCAAATAGACAGGACCAGAAAAGAAACTCTCCACAGCACATCATAGTAAAAACACTAAACATTCAGAACAAAGAGACAGCACTAAAAGCTGCAAAAGAAAAACAAGTCACATAAAAAGGAAAACCCATCAGGATTGCAGCTGACTTTTCAGTGTAAACTATGAAAGCAGGAAGAGCCTGGACCAAAGTATTCCATGATCAAGTCAGCTTTATTCCAGAGGGATGGTTCAATATTCAATAAATATCATAAATCATATAAATGGACTCAAAGCCAAGAACCACATAGTCATTTCAATAGATGCAGAGAAGGCCTTTGAAAATACTCAATATGCACTTAGTTTCAAAGTCCTAGAAAATATTGGACTGGAGGGAATATACCTCAACATAATTAAAGCCATATATAACAAACCCACAGCCAACATCATTCTAAATGGAGAAAAACTGGAAGCATTTCCATTAAAATCAGGAACCAGACAAGGCTGTCCACTATCTTTACTCCTTTTTAACACAGCGCTTGAAACTCTTGCAAGAGCAATAAGACAAGAGAAGGAAATTAAAGGAGTAATAATTGGAAATGAAGAGATCAAATTATCCCTTTTTGCAGACAATGTGATATTATATCTAAAAGATGCCAAAAATTCCACCAGAGAAAACTAGAAATGATTAACACATTCAGTACAGTGGGAGGTTACAAATTTAATCTACAGAAGTCTGTAGCCTTTCTATATACCAATAACAGGCAATCAGAGTAAGAGTACATGGAAATACTCCTTTTCACAATAGACTCAAAAAAGTAAAATATCTCGGGATAAACCTAACCAAAGACATTAAAGACTTCTACAATTAAAAATTTAAATCTTTACAGAAAGAGATTGAGGAAGACATCAGAAGATGAAGGACCTTCCATGCTCATGATTGGACGAATTAATATTGTGAAAATGACCATCCTACCAAAAGTCATTGATAGATTCAATGGAATGCCAATCAAAATCCCCAATACATTCTTCACAGAACTGAAAAAAAAAATCCTAAGATTCATATGGAAGCACAAAAGACCTCAGATAGCATGGTACTGGCACAAAAATAGACACATAGATCAATGGAACAAAATTGAAGACCCAAATATGAGTAAACGCATTTTCAGCCACCTGATATTTGACAAAGGGGCCAGGAACTTTCACTGGAGGAAAGACAGCATGTTCAGCAAATGGTGCTGGCAAAACTGGATCTCTGTTTGTAGAAGAATGAAACTAAACCCCTATCTTTAACCTTGCACAAAAGTCAACTCCAAATGGATCAAAGACCACAATGTGAGAAAACTGTTAGAAGAAAACATTGGCCATAATGTACAAGACAGGTGTAAGAAGCAATTTTCTAAACTGGACATCAATTGCTCAGGAAACAAGGTCAAGATTCAACAAATGTGACCTCATTAAACTAAAAAGCTCTGTACATCAAAAGAAACAACCAAGGAAGTGAAGAGAAAACCCACAGAATGGGAGAAAATCTTCACCAGCAACACATCTGACAGAGGTTTAACATCCAGAATATATAAAGAACTCAAAAAACAAAGCATCAAGAAAGGCAGTAACCTAATTAAAAGATGGGCAAAGAAGCTGTCCTAGTTTGTTCTTCATTGCTGTGACAAAAAACTCTGACCAGTACCAACTTGGGGAGGAAAGGGTTTATTCAGCTTACATCTCCCAGGTCACAGTTCATCAGGGAGCCCAAGGTAGGAACTCAGGGCAGGAACCTGGAAGCAGTAGCTAAAGCACAGGCCATGGATGAACGCTGCTTACTGGCTTGCTGTCCTGGCCCCTGCTCAGCCTGCTTTCTTATACAACAGAGGCCCACCAGCCCAGGGCTGGCACCACCCACAGTGGGCTGGGCCCTCCCATATCACTCATCAAGAAGATGCCCCTCAGACATGGTCACAGGCCAGTCCAATAGAGGAAATTCCCCAATTGAGGCTCCCTCAACCCAGGTGTGTCAAGTTGACACTAAGGCTATCCAGAACAATTGACCCCTTGTCAACTTGACACATAAACATCACTATTAAACAATAACTTTCCAATTTCTGTCCCCAAGATATGATGCTAATATCACAACATAAGACAGTATAACCTTAAAAACCCCACAGTCCTTAAAAAATCCAAACACTTAAAAGTTCATAGTCTCTTTAAAATCTCTTAACTGTGGGCTTCCGTAAAATCCAAAACAAGTACTGTCTTATTTCAAATGGAAGAATAGGGCATACCTAAGCAAAACAAAAGTCCAGCAAAATAGCTCAAGGCTGGACATCTGGGATTCACTCACGATCTTCTGGCCTCCAAAAGGTTCTGGCAGCTCTGCTTCTCTGACTCTGCCATCCACAGCACAAACAGCTCGTCTAGCAAACCCAGGCCAGCTCCATTCCACACCTACTGCAGTCCTTGGTGGTCATCCCAAGGTCCAAAAAGCTGGGGTCCCCACTGAAACTGAGGCTACACCTTCACCAATGGCTTCTTCTTGCCTCTTGGGGTGCAAAGCCTCAGATTCTCTCCATGACCCCTTCAATACTGTGGTCTTAACTGCAACTGAAGCTGCACTTTCACCTATGGCCTTTCCTGGCCTCTCAGAGTGCCAAACTTCAGCTGCTCTCTGTGATCCCTTCACGGTTTCAACACCAGAACCATACAGGAGACTCTTACACATTACCAAGTCCTGCTTCCAGCTTGAGATAGAGGCTCGGGTCCCCTCTGTGTGCTAACCCTGAGGAAACACCTCCCAGAACATTTCACCTCAGTGATGCTGGTCTCCTGTTACAGCTGATTTTTCAGCCCCAGCTAAGGAGCATCAATTGTCCCAGTAAAGCAAAGGTTTTGCTTCAAGTTCTGGTCTCTTCTTAATCACAGCTGCTTCTTCAGCCCCAGGTGACTAGAACCACAGATTCTCAATCCAAAATTTCACACGAACAGCCCTGATAGTCTCCACTTCCATTTGAAGCTTCACAAGCCAGGCTTCCATTGTCTACAACTATTTCAGCATAATTGTTCCAAGCTCCACAGCAACAAACTCTGAGCACACAATGGCTTTCCCAGCCCAAAGTTCCAAACACTTCTACAATCATCCCCAAAACACCAAGCTCAGTCTGTCACAGCAATATCCCATTCTTTGGTACCAATTTCTGTCCTAGTTTGTTCTTCATTGCTGTGACAAAATACTCTGACCAGTACCAACTTGGAGAGGAAAGGATTTATTCAGCTTACATCTTCCAGGTCACAGTTTATCAGGTAGCCAAAGGTAGAAACTCAGGGCAGGAACATGGAAACAGGAGCTGGAGCACCGGCCATGGAGGAACTCTGCTTACTGGCTTGTTCCCCTGGCCCCTGCTCAGCCTGATTTCTTATGCAACACAGGCCCACCTGCCCAGGGGTGGCACGACCCACAGTGGGCTGGGCCCTCCCACATCACCCATCAAGAAGATGGAAACAAATGTTAATAAACGAGATATGGATAAAGATGGAGTTATTTTAATGGGAGGGGGGACAGAGGGTTATACAAGGAATCTTGTGGATAAAGGGAAAGAAGGAGCTCAAGAGAGGTAGGACCATAGGAGAAGGATATTATTAAGGGAGAAATGGGAAAAATGGGGGCACTTAAATGGGGAAACCACGGGGAAAGGATTATACAGTGAAAGAGATAAATAATGTTTAGCTACTTTTGAAAAAAACAGAGGGAGACATATTAGTCCAACAACGTACTGACAAATTATACATACAACTAACTCAAGGAACAAAATATATGTGTAGTCAAGGTTTATCTGAAAACGTTTGGGTTTTGCCCAAGCTTTATCTACATAGCATATGGTAATTAAAAATACCATACTGGAAGAACTAACCTTCTTGGATGTTTAACAGCCATACTTTGAGACCTATACTAATCTGGTCAGAGGGACTAAAAAGGGCAGTTTTTGCTCCTTGCCATCCAGGGTTGACTAAGTTCCAGGGTACTATGGAGCATCTCTTAAAATGTCCTGTAACTGTGGTGAGTCACCTGTCCTCTTGATCAAGGAGGCCATGGAGACCCCACCAGCTGGACTTGAACCAGTGTCCAGTCTACAAAGAGGAGGGTTAACACAGAGGAAACATTTCCTCCATGCTTCCAAGTGAAGCCAGCCATGGAGCAGGACCTTTGACTTATCTTCACATAGATGGAGCTGGTAAAAGAAAGGAGTCATGTCTCCTCCCAAGCCTATGTGATCCCTGAGGAACAGATCTTCAAATGACCTTAAGAGTAAAAATAAATTGGTTTATCTGGGCCAACTGTATGGTCTGAAACACCCAAATGAAAAGTATAACCAAAGATTAAAGTGATCAGTATATCTCATTAAGAGTCCATGTATATAGCTAAAGGCTACATAACAAGAAACAATGCCAAAGCGGAGACACCTTCCTTTGAGTTATTGGCCAGGGTGGCCCAAGAGACTCCCAGACAGTAACCCAGCATAGAACTGGGAAAATGGACAGCAGACCCCAATCTTAACTAAAGGAATGTTGGCAACTGATTTCTGCTAGATGAGGAACAGCTGACCCTCCTAAAACAAGGAACTCTAGATAGGCTGACTAGACTTAGCAGATGGATAAGCACTGGGGAACGACTGGGTTCAGTGACAACAGAGTGGACAGTAACAGGGATGACTTAGTATATGGGCTGCAGTTGGTGGGGGGAGGCTATGAGAGGGTGACATTTGGGATGTGGGTATATATAGATGAATAAGATTGTTTGGGGTGTTCTGTATGAAATACACACAAGAAAATCAATGAATAAAAAATGAGTTATATTTAAGGAAGAAGCATAAAAAATGAGTCTATTTACAACAAAGCAGACAGTAGCAGGGATATCAGAGTATAAGGGCTCTAGTGGAGGGAGGGAGGCTATGGGAGGGTGCTACCTGGGAAGTGGGTATAAGAAAAAAGCACATTCAATTTTATATCTTACAGGGTTTATATTGAGTTCAGTATTGTATAACTGTATTAATACAACTGTGAACCTAAGAATTTCATAAACACTTTTGAAAGAGATGTATCTTTGCTCTGGAAATTGTTATTGAGTACGTAAAAAAATAATAAAGAAAATAAATTAATTAAAAAAATACTTCTGGCTCAGCATAGTGGTGTATGCCTTTAGTACCAGCTGGGCGATAGGTGATGGGCCCACAGCCAAGGAGTGCCAGAGGTGGCCACAAGTCACCAGAATGGGAGAGAAATCAACTAAGGCTCCTGGTCACAGTCTCAAGAGTCAGTCCTGCCAACATCTTCATCTCCCACCCCTGCCTCCAGAATCATAAACCCATCATTGTCATCGTTTAAGCCACCCAGGCCATGGAACTTTGCTATAGAAATCCTGCGCACTATTAATGACCTCTGGAAACTTCTAACGTAGTCTAAATTATTTGGGTTGTTTATTTCTATGTGTGTGTTTGTATGTGTGCAGGTGCACATGTGTGTATGCATATGGAAGCCAGGGGTCAATCTCTTTTCCACAGTATAGACTCATACAATCACTGGTCCCAGAAGTGATTATAAGAAGATGACCTTGGACTAGAGAGACAGCTCAGTGGTTAAGAGTGTTTGCTGCACAGTCATGAAGATTGGGATTTAAATCTCAGCACCCACATAATAAGCCAGGCATCCTGTGAGTGCCTAAAACTCTTAACTCTGAGGAGGTGTCAAGACAGAAGTGCCACTGGGGGTTCTTGGCCTCCAGTTAGTCAGAAAAACACAAGCCCCAGATTCAGAAAGAGAGGCCCTTCCTCAAAGGAATAGGCAGAGAGTGATAGAGGAGGGCACCCAATTCCCTCTTCTTAAAAAAAATTAAATCAAAGAGAATCTTTATCTGTAAATATGAAAGTGAGTGAGCACTACAGAAACTTGAGTTGAAAGCTTATTTACCCGAAGTGTGTGTGAGCAGAGTAAATGGAAGGTTAAAGGTTGATTTTCAGTTATATAGCTAACTGATTTTATCTGTGTTCTTGCAGGTTTAGTACTTATAAAATTTATGAGGCAGAGCACTACAAAAAAAAAATACCATGGGCCTTGCACCTGCTTGCGAGTTCTGTAAAGGTGTTTGAACAAATTTACTGTTTACTTCTGCTCTTTCGATAGTTAACTGTGTTTTCTAAGTTCTTTAGAATGATGAGAGAGTACATGGCGTGTATCATAGAAACAAAAGCCATGAGGACCAAGCATAAGTGTTTCCTATAGCATATTTTTTTAAACTTAGGAGAAGATAATTGGTCCTAAATAGATGAACTCAGTGTTCATCCACTACATATTTTTGCTCATTATTTAAATTAGAAGATGAATTCACTTCTATTTTCAGTGGTTATTAAGCAGAGACAGAGCCTGCTTGCTGAATTAACTGCTGACTAATGAATGATACAATGGCATAAACTCTCCATTGCTATAGACACAGCAGGCAACAGATATTTAAGAAAAGTAAAATCACAAATTCTAACCAGTAACAGCTTAAGGGGTAAGTCCTCCCTTGTCTGGGAAGAAACTGAAAATGGATTTTTATAAGTACCCTGCAAAAAATTTAAAACATGCATTGTGTAGATTCCAAAGCACACAAATCTATTCTCAATTCTCTGGATTTTTGAAGGGGGCTTTAATAATTAGCAAAGTAATGACCTTTTGCTTAAATTATGAGATCGGGTGGTCAAGAGTGGGGTCCAGATGGCTGTAATTTACTTAAAACATCAATTTTCTTACTATTCTCGTGTTATTATGGGCTGCTGTGATTTCAATTTTATTTATTTATTTTGAAATAAATGTCACTTTGTTGTAATGAACTCACAAATTAAAACATTGCACAGCTAGTTGAAGGTAGCTACTCAAATAAACGCCAGCCCAGTCTCAAACTCTCTGCATTTCAGTGGACAGTTAGAATGGCCATTCAGAAGCTATGAGCTTCAGTTGGAGTTTTATACTTTCACGGTCAATTACATTTTTATTTATTTATCCACACAAAAGAGAAAAAAATGACAACCGGAAAAACAACTTTATCCTCTTTTGTGTTTCATGGGTCCTTCCTCATCACCTAATATTACCTCTAAATGTTATAGCCACACTTACAACTGTTTACATATATACATGTATAAATTATAAGCTAGGATTCACATATGAGGTAGAACCTGTGGTGTATTATTTTTCCTTTCTGGGTTTTGGTGACTTCACTTATTATTACACATTCTAAGTCGATGTGTTTCCTTGCAAATTTTTTTATTTCATTTTTCTTTGGACAAAAGTAATTCTGTTGTCTTGACTAATGGCTTTCTAACTGGATACCAACCTTTAAAGTTTTCTTTCCCATGAATTACTTACTTTATCTTAAAGAAAGACAGGGGCTGGAGAGATGGCTCAGCAGTTAAGAGCACTAGCTGTTCTGAGGGAGGATCCGGGTTCAATTCCCAGCACCCACAAAAGGCTTATAGCACTTGATAACTCCAGTTCCATATAATCCAATGCCCTCTTTTAGCCTCTGAAGGCACGCTACCTATGACGTAGTACACTTACATACATGCAAGCAAACAGTCCTATATAACATCTTACTGCTGTGTACAAAAAGACTAATCTTATCTGCAAGACTAGGCACCACTTTAGAGTGAAAGGGTAGGTAGAAAAAGGCATTCCCAGCAAAGGGGACGAAGAAACAAGCAGATGTTACTATCCTACTATCTCACAAAATAGTCTTCAAACTAAAATTAATCAAAAGTTATAAAGAAGGACATTTCATTTAGATTAACAGAACAATTAACTGAGACAATATTACAATCCTAAAACATATATGCTCTGGTGCACCTAGTTTCATTAAAAACTGTTCTGCTGGACATCTTAGACTCAGATTAACCCCATCTCAGTAATAGTATGTGACTTCAATACCCTACTGTTTCCCATTAACAAGCCATCTGGACAAAAATCAAACAGAAAAATAACAATTAAGTGACTTCATTTACCAAATACCTTAACATATTACAGAATATTCCACCAAAACACCAGAGACTTTATATTCTACTTAGCAGAACATGGAAGACTTTCTAAAATAGACCACATATTGGGAAACAACACAAATCTCAAGAAATACAGAAAAAAAATTAAGTAACTCCTTGTATCTTATCTAACTACAACACAACACAGCTTAAAATAAACAGCATAAGAATCTCTCACGACTTCTCATACTCATGAAGATTGACAACACACTAATTAATGATGAAGGGACCAAAGAAGAAATCAAGAAAAAAAAAAATCAGAAAAATTCCTGGCATTCAACGAGAATGAAAACACAGCACAACAAACCCTTTGGGACACATTAAAAGTAGTCCTAAGAGATAACTTATAGCTCTAAGGGCCTACATTTAAAAAAAATTGGAATGAACACAAATAAAATACTTAATGATACAACTCAAGAATTTGACAAAAACAATAATAATCCAAACCTCAACCCAGTAGATGGGAAGAAATAATAAAAATCAGGACAGAAATTAATGAAATAAACAGAAACCACTACAAAGAATCAACAAATGTAGGAACTGGCTATTTGAAAAAAATAAACAAGATTGACAGACCCTTAGCACATTTAACCAGAAGGAAGAAAGACGATACCCATATTAACAGAATCAGAGTTGAACAGGGAAACTTTACAACAAACACCAAAGAAATCCAGAACATTATACTTAAAAAACCTATACTACAGAAGATTAAAAAAAAAACAAAAAACTAAACTAAAAGAAATGGAACTTCTAGATTCATTTAGAGCAACAAAGTTAAACCAAAAAGAGATCAGCAACTTAAAGAAATCATAAAAAATAAGACGACTGAAACAGCAACACAAGGCCTTCAGACTAAAGCAGCCCTGGTACAAATGGATTCACTGCACAATTCTACCAGATTATCAAAGAACTACAACCAAAAACAAAACAGAGTACTTCCAAATACCTTCTACAAAGCTAGTCTTACTCTAATATCAAACAAAAACAAAAAAAACAAAAAAACAAAACAAAAACAGGTAAGCAGGTGAAGACAAAACAGAAAAGAAATTACGGCTCGATATCCCTAATGAACATAAACTTTTAAATTCTCAGTAAAATACAAGTAAATCACATATAGCCATATATCAAAAATATCATCCACCAGATAAATATAGTTCTCAGCAAAAATCAAAGAAGCTTCTTTTTGCAACAGATGGAAACTCTTACAAACTTTCACAATTGATCAAAATGCAGAGAACAAGTTACTTTGGGGAGCCCAACCCCAATAATTCATTTCTTATACCTAAGGCTCAGGCAATATTGTGGAAGAGTAGGTGGAAAGATCGCAAGAGGACTAGGACACCTGCTGTTACTAGACACTGTCTTCTAGATATCACAGGGAAGCTGCTCCCAGGAAATCTCAACATGTGGTTGCCTAAACAAACCTGTATAATGACACGCCAGTTGACATGCCAACATGGATTGAGAAAATTTCACAAGGACCCATCTCTATATGAACAGTAGCTGCAGGCTATCAATGGCTGCTATTTTGGGAAAGAGAACCAGTTTTATCTATAGATGAGCTCCTTGGTAGGTTATCTAATCCCAAGTGGTCAGCTCTAAACATGTGTACATTCAAACACCACTAAATGTACTAAGTAGATTACATGTGTATGTATGTGCAGGAGTGATCAAAGAGGTCATGAAATTGAGAGGGAGTGGAGGGGGACATGGGAAGGGTTGAAGGGAGAGAGGAGTGGAATTGATATGAATACAGTATTAATATATGCAAGTCTCAATTTTTTTAAAAAAATAATACTAGTTCTTGAAAATTTGCATCCTAGTTTGGAAATTCATATCTGAATTCCTGCCTTTCATAAATCTCTGTTCTACTACAGTGGCAGTGATGAGTGATAACTACTGGGTTATTATTTCTGGGTAAAAGTATTTGCCTACAAAAATCCAAGGTAAAACCAAGGAAGCTCTCACTTCAGTCTATCCAAACCAGGGGGGGAAAGAGACAAGTTGATAAAGTGCTGAACTAAAGTAAGTATGAAGTTCTTCTAAATTAGCTGGTCCTGATTCCAATGTATAATATTCTCTGTTATTTTTCTCTAAAGGTCAATATAATCAAAGGCAATGATTTTTCTTAGAACTTCTCAGTAATCAAAGAAGAATCACTAATTAATCTTAGGAGAATTTTATTGTAGGAAAAAACAAACAGAAAGACTTAATTACTGATGAATAAAATCTCTGTACTGTCTCTGTATCATAATTGATATAAACCTAACAAATGTCATTTGAGTAAAAATATATTCTCATACTACAGAATACGTTGAGACATATTTTGATTACATTCCTAGGGGAAGCAGTAATTGTCTGTAGCTTTCTTTGTAGAGTAACCTGTAGATATTAGTGACATGTGGAAGATGATGTCACTGTGACCTTTGCTAGCAGTACAGCTCTTGAATACACAGATGTAGCAGTTTTGATTCACTCAATGCACAGGGAACAGAAGACATAATTAAATGATGGATTAAACAAATACAATATTTTCTTTAATAACAAAAGACTTGAGGAAATTTTCTTTTTATCGTTTGCTGGCGTGGTGTGACCATGAAGGTCTCTTATTACGAAAGCAAGGGGAGCTGTAGAAACAAATACTGGCTAATTCTATAAAGAGAGGCAGAGGGACAGGATTTGAGAATGCTTATTAAATCAATCATTCATCTGGAAAATAATATAAAAATATGTTTTATGCCATTGTTTTCTTTTGGAAATTATTTCTCATGTTTATCAGCAGATTCTGAGTAAAAAGTATTTATTTGTTTGATTAGCCTGCTTAAACTTAAGAATATTCAAAGATCTGATATTTTCTATTTAGAATGTAATAAACACTGATTCACTGGTCAATTCATTTCAGATTATTCTACCGTTTGTGCTTAGAAAGAACATTTACAGAATATATGCTCCCTCTGAACACTGGAGTTTTACTTTGATATGTAAAATTGACTACATATTGAATGAAAATATGAATAACATAAATACTCATTTAGTTATTATCTATTTCACATACAAAATAATATCAGCAGCAACAAAACCAGAACCAATGGGCCAACAAAGAGAGATCCTAAATGATTCCAAAGCCATGTACTGATTTATAAGCTAACTATGGCCCCTGGGGATTTGTCTCAGGGGAGTCGAGTTAGCAGACTAAGGGTTAAACTAATGATGGAAATCCCTAGATACCAGGGATTGAGGTTAATATTTATGTAGGCTTTGAACTGTTGGGGCTCCATAGGTTAACTAGCTATGAAATATTAATGGGAAATGTTGGTTCTGTCATTGTTTCCCATGGCATGGGAATATATTGAATTTGCTTATAAAATTTTAATAGAAATATTTTAAATACCAAATTTATGTAAGAAAAAAGG